>NC_088379.1:59706818-60009848 GCF_037993035.2 Macaca fascicularis
AGTGTGTCTTTTTTAATTATTAAACTTAACTACCCATGGTAAAAGACATGAATACTTAAATAAAACAAATAAGTATCTTTTACTAGGTCCAAAAATGTAGATTTTTTAAAAATGTGGTCTAGCTGCAAAAATTATAAAGCCAATGCCAGTGCGACAAAGAGAAAGGTGAAACTTCCAAAAGACCTGTAGGCAGTACACAGTTTTTTTTAAAGCTAAAAGAATAGGATGAGGAGAAAAAAGAGAATCTACCAAATTAACGATCTGAGGATTCACTGAGCAACAGGATAAACATGGAATGCTTGAGATATCCATTTAGTTAATTAAAATAAGTAGTTCAGGTAGAATAAGCCAAAGCGGGGTTTGTGAAAGTGCCCATATTGCAGGATACCTACAAATCTGCTTTGAGCATGGCAAGGTCTATAACCTTCCCACCCAAATGGGATGGGCTGCTACCAGGCTTCTCACACTGAAAAGCACTGCGCACAAACTCAGGTGATGACTTTTAACCAAGGACATTTTGATTTGTAAACTGCTCACACACCACAACAAAATGGGAAGAATTTAGTTACAAAGACTTTTTTTTTCATTTTTAACCTTTTGCCTGGATAGTTAATTCATTTCAAGAAACAATAAGCTGCAACAAGAAGGGCTTATTTACTACTTTAACATTAATTTCCTCCAATTAATAAGACCTAAATTCTCATGCATAAACAGGAAAACAAATTCATTGCAAATTTTAAAGGAAAACTCATTGAGAGGAAAATGTTAAATGATACTTCAAAATACGGTAACTTCCAAACTCCATCAAACATTATTTATTGAAATTCTACTTAAAAAAATTCTCCACTAAAAAGCATTGTAAATATTCCATTATTATAGGTATGTGGCCAAAATATGAAAAAATAATCAAAGATACTTTTTCAATTAAGGCTCTACATAGCTCAGAAATCGTGACAAATCTGTTAATTTAAAACAGTCAATATCACTGGGATAAGAGTTTATCAAACTTAAAGGCAATTTTCAGTGAGAGTAACACTAAGGTGTAAATTTCATGGCAAAAGAAATGATGTCAGACTTAAATCACATTAACTATGAAGAACTAGACAACTAATGTGTGTCTATATATATAAAAAAGATGACTGTGGATGGGGACAAGTGGGGAGGCAGACAGTGGCAACCTCTGGAAGATGGAATCTCTTCTCTCTGCTGGTCCTAGAAGAGAAAAGAGACACCAATAAGCATCAACACACTGTCCGAATTCCTCCCCACCCGAGACCCACAAGTCCACAGGTGTTTCTCAACCTTGGGGCCAACCTCACCTTCGGAGATGGTATTCAGTACAAAGAGGGCGTCAAAACCCCTGCCTTATCTTAACTTGCCTAGTGCCGTCTTTAAAAAATAAAAACTATCAAAATATATTACTTATTTTTATAATTATAATACGCATCAAGGGGAATTGAAAGCAGCCGGGCTGAAATTAGTAACTGTTATCGTCCACGGGGATAATAGCTTTCCAAAACCTTTGCACTCAACTATCTTAAATTATAAGGAGGTCATTACGTATTACTTAAAAGTTCTGAATTCTACATGAGTTGAGGGGGTGTGTGTGTGTGTGTGTGTGTACAAAGCAAGTGGCTACAACCAAATTTTGGGGTTGTAACTGTTGTTTGTAATGACTTCCATTCAATGTATGCAGGTCATGGAGAAGATGGGGAGATGGAGTTGTTTACAGCAAGCTGACAAAGGGAAATTAATCAAGTTGTACTATTTGAAACAAGTTATCCTCACCCTGAAAAGCACCCCTAAAACAACTGAAATTCAAAAAATAATAATACAAACAAGTAATTTAGAGTGACGACAAATAACTCCCTCAATTCTTTAATACAAATAGAATTCTACAGAATCTGCTTTTCCTAGGTAGTAGAGCTAGCTGGTAGTTCCAAACTAAGTGGCACATTCTTACCCACCCTACTACAGCTTACACAACTCTGATTCAGTTATTTTCTCACATATCCTTGTGGAGGACCTAGTCACTAGAAACTATGTCCGAAGCAAACGCTATAGGAAGTAATTTTTAAATTCAGCCACTCAAGACTAAGATCTAAATGTACACAATAGGGAGCTAATTGATTTAAATTAAATAAACAGTGTGTTTATCATTGCTTTTTTCTCGGGATTGTGCTGGGCACTGGGGGATACAAAAACTCGAGTGAGATACAATCTTCGGACATAAAATAGCAATGAAAGCGCATTTCTGGAAGCCCTGAAAGTCTGAAAACAGAGGTTCTTCTGGACTCACAGGCTCTGGGTCAAGAAGATATATTTTCATCTTGTTAAGACGGATTTTGCAAGTAAAACAAGCAAAGTAGAAGACAGAAGAGTGCGTACCCTTTTGTATTTGCATGGTTCTTCCCCAGCAACCAAGTCCCAAGAGATGTAATGAATCTAAGTCTCATCACCTGACAGAGGTTTAGGGACAGCCATACATGAAAAGACTGAGAAATCTGCATTGATACCTGGTTTTGTGAAACCATAAATAATTTTAGGGTTGGAAAAGACCTCGACAAAACCATTAACAAAGGAATTCAGAAACGCAAACATTAGTAAGTCATCTGGACAACGTCTACTCCTTTATTTACGAAACACTAAAATAACCAAAGCAAAAACAAATGTTTAGCCAAAGCCGACCACGTGTTTTTACGGTACCTTTTCTTAGTGCCTCAAATGTCTTCCTAAATCAACTGCACCTGCTGCAAAGATGGCACATTCTGGTGCGAGAGCCCAGAGCGGAGCACGGTTTCGTTCCCCGAGCTGAGGTATCCGCGAATTGACCGCGCGACCCGCAAAGCCACCTCATAGCCAACGCGGTCCTCCACCCAGCCCGCCGCCGCGCGGCCGCCCACAAGCCTTGGGCCCCACGCGCGCTATCGCCGCCCGCGCCCCCGCCGCCCTCCCACCGCCAGCGGCTCTGCAACCGGCGCCGGCAGCCCTCGTACCTCACACTGCTGCTCCGAAAGCCGCGGAACTCGCTCCCGGGCTCTCCCGGTGCCCTTACGGAGGGTGCTGTGCTTCTGTCCAGCGCCGTCACTCGGCCGAGGCGGCCCCGGAGCAGCAAGAAGCCGCGTACCGGCACCGTCATGGCCGCGGATTCCCGGTTTCCGGACCGGGGCTCCACCTCCCGCGGCTCCAGTCCTCGCGGCTGGAGGCCCGGCTCCGCCCTCACTCGGCCTGGCGGGGCAGCAAGTAGCGCTGCCAGCCAGGTTCCGGCAGATACGCAGAGAGGGGTCAAGAGCAGTTCCCAGGGCCGGGGACGGAACTGACGGGGCGCCGGGTCCGCAGGGGGCGGGGCCAGGATCCAAGCCCCGGGCCAGCTGAGGATGTGGAGGCTTGCGTGTGGCCTGGCGACTCCGCTCCGCACCCAGAGCACACACAGCTGGCATTCCCATACCGACGGCACAGAGAAGGTCTCCAAACTAATCACTTTAGGCAGCACGCCCCACTTTCCACCAAGCCAGAGATCCTGCCCAGCAGTGTCCGTGACTACGTGGAATTGGATTTAAAGCAGGAAAGAATAGGTTCATTGTGTCCCACTCCCTTTGTGAGATTCCTTGGAAGCTGGAGAAAAGAACAAAGGTGTGTGGAGAAGGAGCAAAACCTGGCTGAACAAGGAAGGTCTGGACTTTAGGATTTCTATACTTCTACTTTATCATCTCCACTTTTGGAAGGAAATATTGACCAATATCTGTCTTTTCCGGAGTTTATGATCAAGTCGATGCAGGCTAAGAACCCTGCATTGTGTGGTGAGCTTGTGTGGTGAGGAAGCAAAATATCTGCTCCCTCTGGAAAAGTAAAACATTAGACTGTCCTTTCATTGTGCAAATTAAAGCAGACACACAAAAAACAGTCACAGATAAAACCAGCTGCAAAGTTAACAGGAAACAACTTTTCTCCCAAGGTCAGGCTGCTGCTGTTGAGTCAGAACAACCTCTTTCATAGCTGCACTTTTACTGAGAAAAAAATTTTTTTTTTAAATCATAGACTGTCAGAAAGTTTTCTCTTTAAAATCATATCAACAAGAATGGGATACCCTACTCTTGCCTGGCTGATCTAAATCCATTTAACACAAATAAGCAGCCTAGAAGAAAATACAGGAAAAAAATCTAGGTGGCTTTGGGTTTGGCAAGGAGACTTTAGATACAACACCTAAATCACAATTCATAAAAGAAAAAACAATTTAAACTTCTGCCATGCAAAAGACACTTTTAAGATAAAGAAACAAATCACATACTGGGAGAAAATATTTGCAAAACATTTTTGCAAGGGCTTACACCCAAAGTGTACAAAGAACTCTTGAAACTCAACAATTTTAAAAAAAGATAAAAGGAAAACAAGCAAGTCAGTTAAAAGTGAGCGAAAGATCTGAAAACACCCAGCAAAGCAGATATTCAGAGGTCAAAAGAAAAGGAAAAACGTTCAATATCTTTTATCATTAAGGAAATACAAATTAAAACAACAATGAGATACCACTACACTCACATTAGAACGGCTGAAGTCCAAAAAACTGGTAATACCAAATGCTAGTAAGGATGTGCAGCAACAGGAACTTTCATTCATTGTTGGTGAATAAAAAATGGTTCAGTCACTTTGGAAGACAGTGTGGCAGATTCTTACAAAGTTAAATATCATTTAACCATGCAATCCAGCAACCATGTTCTTATATATTTACCCAATTGATTTTAAAACATGTCTGCAATAAACCATCATATGAATGTTTATAGCATCTTTATTCATATTCTCCAGAAACCAAGATGTTCTTAAAGAAGCAATAGATAAACAAATCGTGGAATATCCATACAATGCGATGTTATTCATCAATCAAAAGGAGCAAGCTACCAAGCCATAAAAAGACATGGATGAACCTTAAATACATACTGATAAGTGAAGGAAGGTTGTCTGAAAAGGCTACATACTGCATGATTTTTATTGTATGTCATTCTACAAAAGGCAAAATTATAGAGACAGTTAAAAGATCAGTGGTTGCCAAAGGTTCAGAGGATAGGGCAGAGATTTGAGTAGTGTAGCACAGAGGGTTTTTAGGACCGTACGACTATTTTATATGATACTGTAATGTTAGACACATGACACTATGCATTTGTCAAAACCTACAGAACTTTACAACACAAAGAGGGAAACAATGTATACCATATTAAAAAATACTATTCACATTGGAAAATTATGTTTTCTGCAGTGTTACCAGAATCAGGGCTCTGTTTATTCTCCGTAAGACTTGCATAGAAAAATAAGCTATTATATTTTGTTTGTATGTTCTAAATACATACAAACATTTTACACATTTTATCTAGATGTGTAAAAGTGTTTTTTAAAAAATCACATGGAATGGCTTTTTCAATACTAAAAAGTGGAGGGACATTTGCTTAAACAAATATTTCAAAAAGTAATATGTACATCATCCAGAAAATTATTTGTGGTAAGGAAATATTCTTCACTCCCGTTGCATTTCTCAGACAAAGTGGTGAATCCGTGCTGCCTCCTATTTTGTCAACAAAGATACTATTTACCCTTTACATTTTTGTATCAATATATTTTGAAAATCTAATGTTCTTTATTGCAGACATTCATTTGTTAACAGATTTGTTTGTTTTTAACGTTTTACCTAAAATTTGACATGCTTTCAGAACAGATTTGCCTCTTTATTTAACATTGTAGAAATGTAATTAACAAATAATTCTCACTACACAATTAAGAATAGACATTCTTTTATGATATCTTCCAAATTTTATCAGTTAGCAAAACTTAATACACTAATTAAAATATTTCTACATATGATGAGAATGTTTACAATTTAAAGTTTTGAACTTGTTTTGGATGTGATTATAGGTACAAAAATCGTGTAACACTATGCTCATGCTAAGAACCGATATAACAAAATTACTGAAATAAATGTGCTGTGAAGAATGGAAAAAAATATGTTATTTAGCAGGTTGGTGGTTACCAGGAAGGAATGAAGGTTGTGAGAAGAGAATCTAACTGCATTACACTTATATGAAACAATCTCACTGGAAAGGCTAGGGAAAAGGTGCCGACCTAAATAACTTTGGAATTGCAAGGTTAAAAATCTAACAATAGAAGAAACTGCACATAGGCGCTGTGCTCTAGTTAATAAAGTTGTTGATTTACATTACCAATTCTGACATGGCTATACATGTATACTGCAATTAAACAGTTATTTAAATGGAAGTGGATGATAGGAGCCAGGTTCCTCATTTTTGAAGTGGCTATATACAGATAAGCAATGAGAGGAGGATGTAATCCTTATGATAATAGATTAGAGTTGGGAACATCAGTTTTAGCTTAATATAAATACGGATGGTTACGTATAGAAATATTTATGGATGTATGAATATTCAGGAGTTAGTTTACCTATATATATATATTTATTTGCTTTGCCAGCTGAGAATGCCTAAAACAACACCTGAAAGCAATAAGCACATCTTCAGCCTAGATATTGGTTTCTAGTGTCATTCTACAATAACAGGAACCAGGACTCCTTGGAAAAATGGCTGATTCTAGGCTCAGGAAATATATTAGATGATCCTAGAGCATCGTGTAATTCTGGAAGGTAAGGAACTCAAATAAATCCCACATTGATGGGGATGTGTCAGGGACAGGAGCCAACTGAAAGAGTTCCTAATGTCCAAAGATGGAACAATTTGAGTAGCAAAATATTGTAGTATTGGATTATAACCCAAAGTATAAAATTAATAGCCATGAGCCCACACTCATATAAATAAATATGTGATTGAATAAATAAATAAATGGGGGAAAGAAGAAACATGATGCAGAATTCCTACAGTTTCTGTAGATACTCCACTCTGAAGGAGGAGTAGAATTCTTCACTTCTTAAATGGGAACTGATCATAGTGACTTTCTTTCAGAGTTCAGTTTAGAAAATGAGAGTAACTTGCCTGTGGAGAAACCTGACAAACACTACCTCAGACAGTGATGAGGATTAACATCAACACTGACACATCATACTGATAGGATGGATACTTGATATAATGTGATGAGAATTGTACTTTACCTCTGCAGTCTTCCTGCAAAACCCATAACCCCAGTCTGGTAATGAGAAAAACAATTAAACAAATCCCAATAGAGGGACATCCTACAATATACCTGAAGAATATGTCTCAAAACCATAAAGATAATCAAAAACAAGGAAAGTCTAAGGAACTGTCAGAAGCAAGAAGAACCTAGAAAACCATGACAACTAAATATAATGTGCTATCTTGGATTGGATCCTGGAACAGATGAATGGCTTTACATAAAAACGAAGATCTGAATAAAGTATAGACTTTTGTTAATAGTAATGTATAAATATTGATTCATTATATTGTATAATGTATGTATTGATGTATCCTGCTTGTCACTAGCTGCTCTTAAAGAAGTTTGTGCTTCAGGAACAGAAAACCAAACACTGCAAGTTCTCATTCATAAGTGGGATTGAACAATCAGAACACATGGATACAGGGAGGGGAACATCATACACTGGGGCCTGTCAATGGGTGGTGATAAGGGGTGGGAGAGCATTAGAACAAATACCTAATGCATGCAGGGCTTAAAACCTAGATGGCGGATTGACAGGTGCAGCAAACTACCATGGCACATGTATACCTATATAACAAACCTGCATGTTCTGCATATGTATCCCAGAACTTAAAGTAAAAAAAAAGAAAAAAAAAGAAAAAAAAATATTGTGCTTGTCTATCAAACAAAATTTTCCATGAGCTCTTCCAAATGATATTTTCTGTAAGGGAATTCTCAATAAAAATATAAACAACTTTACAGCATATGTTTTTTAAAAACCTGATATTTATATAAATTATTAAAACTGATTCATAAAGTAGAAAACCAAAACAGACAGAAATGGAAAAGAAGCTATGAATCAAAAATAACTATAAAGCTTCCTAAAGCAGAGTTTTTTTATGCCCTCAAAGTATAATTCATACTTAAAAATCTTTCCAAATCATAGAGAAAGAATTTCCCAAGTATTATATTCAAACCCGATTTAAAGGAATACAGAAAAAGAAAACTATTGAACAATATAACTGATAAATGTAATTATTAAGATATTAAAGAAAACATTGTTGATATAATTTGATGTCATTATAAAACAAAAGACTACCACAACTAAATGATAATACAAAGACAGGTTAATTAGGATAATATTGGAAATATGTCAGTTAATATATCACATAAATATGGAAAATAAAAGAGTATTTGATAAAATTCAATAACCTTTCCTAATAACACTTAATAAACTAGATATAAAAATATTTCATATCAACAGCCAATAGCATTCCTAACAATCAACCTGTAGAGACATTCCAATAAAAATCTGGAAAACCTATGAAGTAAACATTAAGACTCTGATGAGTAATGTATGCAAAGACTTGAATTAATAGAAAGCCCCAAGATGCTTAATATTGTAAATATGTCACCTTTCACTAAAATAATCTATTAATCCAATACCCAATAAAATATTTCAGTTTTTAGTCAAATGGGGGAATATTTAATATAATAATAACAGCATATGTTTCCCAGAATTTTCTTTGTGCCAAGGCTGTGCCGAACACTTTTCAGAAGTTATTCTTTTACCCCTCATCACAATGAAGATATGAGGAACCAGGTAAAATAGGCTGGATTACTTGCTAAGACCTACAGCTACCAAGTGATAAAAGTGAAGTTCAAGTCCCAGGTAGTGTGAAACCAGTGCCCACACTTCTAACTGCAGTGCTTTTCTAAATCTAATGTTCTTCTGGAAAAGTTGGCATGCTATATCGTTAAGATACAGAGAACTCATCCAAGTGTCTGCATTTTAGTCATTTATACAATCTTCTGTAAGTATAAAATTGATTTTTGATTTAAATCTATGTAATAAGGAGAAAACAATTTTTAATTTTCAAATGACTGGTGGATTCTATTGAAAAATTGATTACCAAGTTTTATTTCATGATTATCAATTAATGTGACTACCAATTTCATATTTTAATAACTTATTGATAATTTATTTGTGGTCTTATAATGCCATTAACTACATAAAAAGTGCACCTGGTTTAGAATATAATGTTCACTATATATACTGTATGTGTCTATATACATGTCAATATATAATCAATGTTACAATGATTGTCTTTTTTCTAATTCCTCTGCTCAACTTATTAAAGACTAAGAATGATGTAAAGAACTCAATTTTTCTTTATTTTTTTATCACATATTATATCATTATTTCATCAGTGAATATGAGAAGATGATTGTAACAGATTCCATATAGTTTATCTATTATCATTATATAATGGTCTTCTTTATTTTGTTAAGGCTTCTTGTTTTCCATGGTAATTGTTAGACATTACTACTCCTATCCTTGCTTAGTTTTAATATGAAAAGTCTCACATGTATTTTCTATATATATATATATACACACACACACACACGTATACATATACATAGGTATACCTGTATCTTTTTACATTTAAATTTTGTTTCATTTTGTTTTGATGTGTGTCAT
The DNA here is from genome assembly GCF_037993035.2 of Macaca fascicularis. NCBI lineage: Eukaryota > Metazoa > Chordata > Mammalia > Primates > Cercopithecidae > Macaca > Macaca fascicularis. The sequence goes on from NC_088379.1 coordinate 59,716,405, forward strand.
TTAAAACAACATATGTTAATTTTTTTAAGTTATTGGATAATGTTTGGAGCAGAAAATAATATGCATATAATATATATGTATTGACTTTCGATTGCTGTTATAACAAATTATCACAAATTTAGTGGTTTAAATAATACAAACTTGGCCAGGCGCGGTGGCTCACGCCTGTAATCCCAGAACTTTGGGAGGCCGAGGCAGGTGGATCACCTGAGGTCGGGAGTTTGAGACCAGCCTGACCAACATAGAGAAACCCCGTCTCTACTAAGAAATACAAAATTAGCCGGGCATGGTGGCACATGCCTGTAATCCCAGCTACTCAGGAGGCTAAGGCAGGAGAATCACTTGAACCCAGGAAGTGGAAGTTGCAGTGAGCCGAGATCGCACCATTGCACTCCAGCCTGGGCAACAAGAGTGAAACTCTGTTCAAAACAAACAAACAAACAAACAAAAACTTATGGTGTTACATTTCTTTAAGTTAGAAGTGTGGTGTGGGTCTCACAGGGCTATAGTCAATTAGGGTTGTATTCCTTCTGGAGCCTCTAAGGAGAATCCATCTCCTTCCTTTTTGCATCTTCTATAGACAACCTACCTACTTCCTTTGGCTTGTTGGCACCCTTCCCCCATCTTTAAAGCCAACAATGTCGAAATCCCTCTCTTACTCTTCTTCCATTATTTCTCTCTTTTTCTCTCTCTCTCTCTTTTACTTACTACAGCCAGGAGACGGTCTCTATTCTAAAGGCCTCATGATTTGATTGAGCCCACTAGGTTAATTCAAGAAAATCTCCATATCTCAAAAGTTACAAACTATAATCACATCTGTAAAAGTACCATTTGTCATGTAAGGTGATATATTCACAAGTTTCGAAACCTAGGATATAAACTCTTTTTTTGGGGGGGAGCACTATTCTACCTACCACAACACACAACACCCTTGCAAATTATGAAGCATAACAACAAGAAGAATATTCCTGAGCCTACCACCCAATGTAAGAATTAAAACTTAAGACCTTTCCGATCTCAATAAATAAATCCATCTTTCATATCCCAAATTTTTTTTTTTTTTTTTTTTTTTTTGAGATGGAGTCTCGCTCTGTCGCCCAGGCTGGAGTGCAGTGGCCAGATCTCAACTCACTGCAAGCTCCGCCTCCCAGGTTTACACCATTCTCCTGCCTCAGCCTCCCGAGTAGCTGGGACTACAGGCGCCCGCCACCTCGCCTGCTAGTTTTTTGTATTTTTTTAGTAGAGACGGGGTTTCACCGTGTTAGCCAGGATGGTCTCGATCTCTTGACCTCGTGATCCGCCCGTCTCGGCCTCCCAAAGTGCTGGGATTACAGGCTTGAGCCACCGCGCCCGGCCCCAAATTTTTTTAATCAGAAGTAATCATTGTCTTGAATTTTGTAGTTTAATCCTTTGCTTTAAAAATAATTTAATCACAAATACATCTTTTAACAACATAATGCTCAGTCTTGCTTGGTTTTTGTTATTTGAGCTTTAAGATATGATATTGAGCTGGATGCAGTCTTCAAGCACTTGTTTTTTTCCCTTTTACTCTGTGTTTCCAAAACATATTCATTTTGTTGCATGTAGCTATAATTCATTCATTTTTTCTGCTAAATGTTATTAAATTGGGGGCATTATTTTTTCACCAGCCTATCAACAAATGTCTGAGTTTGTGTTAGGCAGAATCTAGGAGGAAACAGAAACCACCGTAGGTACTTCAAATAAAAGAAATGTAATATAGGGATTTAATTATGTAGATAATGGAAGAACTTAGAAGCCAAAAAGGATACAAAATAACCCAACAGCAGGAAAGCACTAAAACTGCTAAATCTGGTGAGACAACTGGATGGAGCAGGTGACACTGTCAGAACTGAGAAGATAAAACTATCTAATGAGAGCTGGAATCATGGCAAAGTCTTCCTTGCAGGACCTGGAACTATCTAAGCAATGATGGACAGAGAAAGCTACGTCCACAAGGGAGACAGCAGAAAGATAAGAAGAAAAATACACTGGGCTTCCCCTTCTCCCACGCTCCAATATTTGGCTACTGTTTCCCATTGGTCAAACCTACCAGGAAACCAAAAAGCAAAGAGGCCTAAGAAATATAGTCTTTTGGGACACAGAAAAGACTCGGTAAGGGAAAGGCAATGGGATTAATCTAAATGTAAACAAGCCAGATCCAGTGAGTTCTCCAGTTATTTATGACAGTAAAAATAAAAATGTGGCCATGAGCATTCATGTATATGACTCTTGATGCACTTATGCAAGAGTTTCTCTGTAAGTAGATTTGTAGGGTCATAAGATATGTTCATACTCAATTTTAAAAGTTAGTAGCACTCTCCTAAAATTCATGTGGAATATTAAGGGACTATAATGCCAGCACTTTGGGAGGCTGAGGTGGGTGAATCACTTGAGCCCAAGAATTTGAAACCCTATCTCTACAAAAAATACAAAAATTGGCTGGGTATGGTGGCATGGTAGTCCCAGCTACTGGGGAGGTTGAGACAGGAGAATCACTCGAGCCTGGGAGGTAGAGGTTGCAGTGAGCAGAAACCATGCCACTGCGCTCCAGTCTGTGCGACAGAGCAAAACTCTGTCTAAATAAATAAAATGTGTGGGAAAAGGCAATAAAAAGTGGGGGGGAAAACAAATAGCCAAAACTATCATGAAAAGAACAATGTTGGAGGTCTCACACTTCCTGATTTCAAACTTATCAGAAAGCTACCCTAGACAAAACAGAGTGGCACTGGCATAGAAGCTGACATATAGACCAAAGAGCTTAAAAATAAACCTTTGCATATATGATTAATTGATTTTTGACATGGTGCCAATATCATTTGATGGGGAAAAGATAGTCTTTTCAATAAATAGTGTTAGGAAAACTGGATATCCATAACCAAAAGAATGAAGTTGGACCCTTATACCATACAAAAATCAACTTAAAATGGATCAAAGAAATGGATTACAAGAAACTTCTGTGCAGCAGAGGACATGATCAACAGAGTGAAAAGGCAACCAAGAGAACAGGAGAAAATATTAACAAATTATATATTTGATAAATGGTTAATATTCAGAATATATTAAAAAGAAAACTTTTATAGCTCAACAGAAAACAACTCAATTAAAATTGGGCAAAGGACTTACACTGACATTTTTCCAAATGGCCAATAAAACAAGATGCTGAACATCACTAATTATTAAGGGAATGCAAATCCAAATTGCAATATGATACCACCTCAGGTCCGTTAGGATAGCTATTATAAAAACAAACAAACAAACAGAAAACAACAAGTGTTGGGAGCATGTGGAGAAATTGGAAAGATAAGATTGAGGCAGACAACCAGATTTTTCACCATCTTGGATTCCCTGGCAGGAGACATATCCCTGAGTTAACCTGCAGGAAGCATTATAAATGCCTGAATGGAGAAATATCCCTGAAGACAGCCAAAGACAAAAGTGGGGATGTAGAAACTCTGCTCTGGAACTCGTCCAAAGGAGATGCCAAATTAGAGTGGCTGTTTAGCACCACAAGGTGGTAGAAGATTCTTCCCACACATCCCCTAGACAAGAACCCCTAGCCAGTCTTCCCACACTGCCAGGGCATAACCTTTTGAACTCCTATCATAGAGGGGCAGGGCTCTGAGTTTATTAGAGCCAAGGGGAACCTGGACTTGAAGAGCAGACCTAGAACCCAAAAGGAGACAAAGACTTACTGGTAAAGAACCTCTATTCAGGAGAGTATGGGAGAAAAAAAAATAAAAGAACCTCTAAGCAAACATATCAAACACAAACCCAAAGCAACCAGACAGAGAAGACTGGAATAAATAACTAATCCTTCAATGAAAATACATAGATGTACATCCACAAGAAACAACAGCAAACAGGAAAACGTTTTTAAGGAAACTCAGTATTCTCCAAGATAGCACAGAAAAGCAATTCAGAAATTTATTAGAGAAAATTAACAAAGAGATTGAAATTTTAAAAGAACACAGAAATCTTAAAACTGAGAGATTCATTTGCTGAACTGAAGAATTCATTAGAAGTTCTCAACAGCAGAATAGGTCAAGCAGAAGAAATAATAAATGAACTCAAAGACAGACTATTGGAAAATACACAGTCAGAGGAGGAAAAAGAAAATAGAATGAAAACAAATGAAGATTGACTATAAGATATAAAAAAACTACCTCAAAAGACCAAATCTGGAATTACAGCTGTTCAAGAAAAAGTTGTCTCGGGGCGGAGCAAGATGGCCAAATAGGAACAGCTCCAGTCTCCAGCTCCCAGCGCCAGTGACACAGAAGACTGGTGATTTCTGCATTTTCAACTGAGGTACCGGTTTCATCTCACTAGGGAGTGCGGGACAATCAGTGCTGGTCAGCTGCTGCAGCCCAACCAGGGAGAACTGAAGCAGGGTGAGGCATCACCTCACCTGGGAAGTGCAAGGGGGAAGGGAATCCCTTTTCATAGCCAGGGGAACTGAGACACACAACACCTGGAAAATTGGGTAACTCCCACCACAATACTGTGCTTTACCAAGGGTCTTAGCAAATGGCACACCTGGAGATTATATCCCACACCTGGCCGGGAGGGTCCCACTAAAACAGAGCCTCCCTCATTGCTAGCACAGCAGTCTGCGATCTAACAGCAAGGCAGCAGTGAGGCTGGGGGAGGGGCACCCACCATTGCTGAGGCTTAAGTAGGTAAACAAAGCTGCTGGGAAGCTCGAACTGGGTTGAGCTCACAGCAGCCCTGCCTGTCTCTGTAGACTCCACCTTTGCAGACAGGGCACAGCTAAACAAACAAACAAAAAAATCAGCAGAAACCTCTGCAGACGCAAACGACCCTGTCTGACAGCTTTGAAGAGAGCAGTGAATCTCCAAACAAGGAGGTTGAGATCTGAGAACGGACAGACTGCCTGTTTAAGTGGGTCCCTGACCCCTGAGTAGCCTAACTGGGAGACATCCCCCACTAGGGGCAGACCGACACCCCACCCCTCACATGGTGGGGTACACCCCTGAGACAAAGCTTCCAAAGCAAGAATCAGACAGGTACACTTGCTGTTCAGCAATATTCTATCTTCTGCAGCCTCTGCTGCTGATACCCAGGCAAACAGGGTCTGAAGTGGACCTCAAAGCAATCTCCAACAGACCTACAGCTGAGGGTCCTGACTGTTAGAAGAAAAAATAACAAACAGGAAGGACACACACACCAAAACCCCATCAGTACTTCACCATCATCAAAGACCAGAGGCAGATAAAACTACAAAGATGGGGAAAAAGCAGGGCAGAAAAGCTGGAAATTCAAAAAATAAGAGTGCATCTCCCCCTCCAAAGGAACACAGCTCATCACCAGCAACGGATCAAAGCTGGATGGAGAATGACTTTGACGAGTTGAGAGAAGAAGGTTTCAGTCCATCAAAGTTCTCAGAGCTAAAGGGGGAATCACATACCCAGCGCAAAGAAACTAAAAATCTTGTAAAAAGAATGGAAGAATGGATAACTAGAATAATCAATGCAGAGAAGGCCATAAATGAACTGACAGAGATAAAAACCATGGCACGAGAAATATGTGACAAATGCACAAGCTTCAGTAACCGACTCGATCAACTGGAAGAAAGAGTATCAGTGATTGAGGATCAAATGAATAAAATGAAGCGAGAAGAGAAGTCTAAAGAAAAAGGAGGAAAAAGAAATCAACAAAGCCTTCAAGAAGTATGGGATTATGTGAAAAGACCAAATCTACGTCTGATTGGGGTGCCTGAAAGTGAGGGGGAAAATGGAACCAAGTTGGAAAACACTCTTCAGGATATCATCCAGGAGAACTTCTCCAACCTAGTAAGGCAGGCCAACATTCAAATTCAGGAAATACAGAGAACGCCACAAAGATACTCCTCGAGAAGAGCAACTCCAAGACACATAATTGTCAGATTCACTAAAGTTGACATGAAGGAAAAACTGTTAAGGGCAGCCAGAGAGAAAAGTCGGGTTACCCATAAAGGGAAGCCCATCAGACTAACAGCAGATCTCTCGGCAGAAACTCTACAAGCCAGAAGAGAGTGGGGGCCAATATTCAACATTCTTAAAGAAAATAATTTTAAACCCAGAATTTCATATCCAGCCAAACTAAGTTTCATAAGTGAAGGAGAAATAAAATCCTTTACAGACAAGCAAATGCTTAGAGATTTTGTCACCACCAGGCCTGCCTTACAAGAGACCCTGAAGGAAGCACTAAACATGGAAAGGAAAAACCATTACCAGTCATTGCAAAAACATGCCAAAATGTAGAGACCATCGATGATAGGAAGAAACTGCATCAACTAACGAGCAAAATAACCAGTTAATATCATAATGACAGGATCAAGTTCACACATAACAATATTAACCTTAAATATAAAAGTACTAAATGCTCCAATTAAAAGACACAGACTGGCAAACTGGATAAAGAGTCAAGACCCATCAGTTTGCTGTATTCAGGAGACCCATCTCACATGCAGAGACACATATATACTCAAAATAAAGGGATAGAGGAGGATCTACCAAGCAAATGGAGAACAAAAAAAAGCAGGGGTTGCAATACTAGTCTCTGATAAAACAGACTTTAAACCATCAAAGATCAAAAGAGACAAAGAAGGCCATTACATAATGGTAAAGGGATCAATTTAACAGGAAGAGCTAACTATCCTAAATATATATGCACTCAATACAGGAGCACACAGATTCATAAAGCAAGTCCTTAGAGACTTACAAAGAGACTTAGACTCCCATACAATAATAATGGGAGACTTCAACACTCCACTGTCAACATTAGACAGATCAATGAGACAGAAAGTTAACAAGGATATCCAGGAATTGAACTCATCTCTGCACCAAGCAGACCTAATAGACATCTACAGAACTTTCCACCCCAAATCAACAGAATATACATTCTTCTCAGCACCACATTGCACTTATTCCAAAATTGACCACATAATTGGAAGTAAAGCACTCCTCAGCAAATGTACAAGAACAGAAATTATAACAAACTGTCTCTCAGACCACAGTGCAATCAAACTAGAACTCAGGACTAAGAAACTCAATCAAAACTGCTCAACTACATGGAAACTGAACAACTTGCTCCTGAATGACTACTGTGTACATAGCGAAATGGAGGCAGAAATAAAGATGTTCTTTGAAACCAATGAGAACAAAGATACCACATACCAGAATCTCTGTGACACATTTAAAGCATTGTGTAGACAGAAATTTATAGCACTAAATGCCCACAAGAGACAGCTGGAAAGATCTAAAATTGACACTCTAACATCACAGTTAAACGAACTAGAGAAGTAAGAGCAAACACATTCAAAAGCTAGCAGAAGGCAGGAAATAACTAGGATCAGAGCAGAACTGAAGGAGATAGAGACACAAAAAACCCTTCAAAAAATCAATGAATCCAGGAGTTGGTTTTTTGAAAAGATCAACAAAATTGATAGACCACTAGCAAGACTAATAAAGAAGAAAAGAAAGAAGAATCAAATAGATGCAATAAAAAATGATAAAGGGGATATCACCACCGACCCCACAGAAATACAAACTACCATCAGAGAATAGTCTAAACACCTCTACGCAAATAAACTGGAAAATCTAGAAGAAATGGATAATTTCCTGGACCCTTACACTCTCCCAAGACTAAACCAGGAAGAAGTTGAATCCCTGAATAGACCAATAGCAGGCTCTCAAATTGAGGCAATAATTAATAGCCTACCAACCAAAAAAACTCCAGGACCAGATGGATTCACAGCTGAATTCTACCAGAGGTACAAAGAGGAGCTGGTACCATTCCTTCTGAAACTATTCCAATCAATAGAAAAAGAGGGAATCCTTCCTAACTCATTTTATGAGGCCAACATCATCCTGATACCAAAGCCTGGCAGAGACACAACAAAAAAAGAGAATTTTAGACCAATATCCCTCATGAATGTTGATGCAAAAATCCTCAATGAAATACTGGCAAACCAAATCCAGCAGTACATCAAAAACTTATCCACCATGATCAAGTGGGCTTCATTCCTGGGATGCAAGACTGGTTCAACATATGCAAATCAATAAACGTAATCCAGCATATAAACAGAACCAAAGACAAAAGCCACATGATTATCTCAATAGATGCAGAAAGCCCTTTGACAAAATTCAACAGCCCTTCATGCTAAAAACTCTCAATAAATTTGGTATCGATGAAACGTATCTCAAAATAATAAGAGCTATTTGTGACAAACCCACAGCCAATATCATACTGAATGGGCACAAACTAGAAGCATTGCCTTTGAAAACTGGCACAAGACAGGGATGCCCTCTCTCAACACTCCTATTCAACATAGTGTTGGAAGTTCTGACTAGGGCAATCAGGCAAGAGAAAGAAATCAAGGGTATTCAGTTAGGAAAAGAAGAAGTCAAATTGTCCCTGTTTGCAGATGACATGATTGTATGTTTAGAAAACCCCATCATCTCAGCCCAAAATCTCCTTAAGCTGATAAGCAACTTCAGCAAAGTCTCAGGGTACAAAATTAATGTGCAAAAATCACAAGCATTCTTATACACCAGTAACAGACAAACAGAGAGCCAAATCATGAATGAACTCCATTCACAGTTGCTTCAAAGAGAATAAAATACCTAGGAATCCAACTTACAAGGGATGTAAAGGACCTCTTCAAGGAGAACTACAAACCACTGCTCAGTGAAATAAAAGACGACATAAACAAATGGAAGAACATACCATGCTCATGGATAGGAAGAATCAATATCGTGAAAATGGCCATACTGCCCAAGGTAATTTATAGATTCAATGCCATCCCCATCAAGCTACCAATGAGTTTCTTCACAGAATTGGAAAAAACTGCTTTAAAGTTCATGTGGAACCAAAAAAGAGCCTGCTTTGCCAAGACAATCCTAAGTCAAAAGAACAAAGCTGGAGGCATCACGCTACCTGACTTCAAACTATACTACAAGGCTACAGTAACCAAAACAGCAAGGTACTGGTACCGAAACAGAGATATAGACCAATGGAGCAGAACAGAGTCCTCATAAATAATACCACACATCTACAGCCATCTGATCTTTGACAAACCTGTGAAAAACAAGAAATGGGGAAAGGATTCCCTATTTAATAAATGGTGCTGGGAATATTGGCTAGCCATAAACAGAAAGCTGAAACTGGATCCTTTCCTTACTCCTTATATGAAAATTAATTCAAGATGGATTAGAGACTTAAATGTTAGACCTAATACCATAAAAACCCTAGAAGAAAACCTAGGTAATACCATTCAGGACATAGGCATGGGCAAGGATTTCATGTCTAAAACACCAAAGCAATGGCAACAAAAGCCAAAATTGCCAAATAGGATCTAATTAAACTAAAGAGCTTCTGCACAGCAAAAGAAACTACCATCAGAGTGAACAGGCAACTTACAGAATGGGAGAAAATTTTTGCAATCTACTCATCTGACAAAGGGCTAATATCCAGAACCTATAAAGAACACAAACAAATTTACAAGAAAAAAACAAACAACCCCATCAAAAAGTGAGCAAAGGATATGACAGACATTTCTCAAAAGAAGACATGCATACAGCCAACACATACATGAAAAAATGCTCATCATCACTGGCCATCAGAGAAATGCAAATCAAAACCACAATGAGATACCATCTTACACCAGTTAGAATGGCAATCATTAAAAAGTCAGGAAACAACAGGTGCTGGAGAGGATGTGGAGAAATAGGAACACTTTTACACTGCTGGTGGGATTGTAAACTAGTTCAACCATTATGAAAAAACAGTATGGAGATTCCTCAAGGATCTAGAACTAGAAGTACCATATGACCCAGCCACCCCATTACTGGGTATATACCCAAAGGATTATAAATCATGCTGTTATAAAGACACATGCACACATATGTTCATTGCGGCACTATTCACAATAGCAAGGACTTGGAATCAACCCAAATATCCATCAGTGACAGACTGGATTAAGAAAATGTGGCACATATACACCATGGAATACTATGCAGCCATAAAAAAGGATGAGTTTGTGTCCTTTGTAGGGACATGGATGCAGCTGGAAACCATCATTCTCAGCAAACTATCGCAAGAACAGAAAACTCACCACTGCATGTTCTCACTCATAGGTGGGAACTGAACAATGAGATCACTTGTACTCGGGAAGGGGAACATCATACACCGGGGCCTATTATGGGGAGAGGGAAGCGGGGGGATTGCATTGGGAGTTATACCTGATGAGTTGATGGGTGCTGACGAGTTGATGGGTGCAGCACACCAACATGGCAGAAGTATACATATGTAACAAACCTGCACGTTATGCACATGTACCCTAGAACTTAAAGTATAATAATAAAAAAAAAAAGAAATATAAAAAAAAAAAGTTGTGCAAGAGAAGGGAGTAGAAAGCTCATCAAGAGATATAACAAAAGCTTTTCAAACATGAGAAAGATTAAATATCTAGATATAGGAAGATCAGAGAACACCAAACGGATTTGACCAAAATAAGATTACCCCAAGGTGTATAAAAAGATAAATGCTGCATGATTTAATTTTATAAGGTAGTCAAATTCATAGAGAAAATGGAATGGTGGTTGCCAGGTTCTTGGGAAGAGGGGCTTGGCCACTTTTTGTTAATGCGTATATAGGATTTCAGTTTTGCAAGATAAAAAGAGTTCTGGAGATTGCTTACAAATTAATTTGAATATGCATAACAGTATTAAACTAAATTCTTAAAATGATTATGATGGTGAACTTTATTTTATGTATAACTTATCACAATTTTAAAAATTAAAAATTAATAATAAATGTTTTCTTGATAACTTGGGAGTCATAGACCACCGTGAACACACCAGATCTTGTTTGAAAACTTAGAAATGTTTACTCCTAGTGTCAGGAAATAAATTATTGAGTCACATCTTTAGCAAGATTTTGATTTGTCAATCTTTTTAAATTTTAGCCAATTTAATGAAGAACAAATAGTATTTGCAGAAATCTTAATTTAAATTTTCCTGACTACTAATGTGTGAAGCGTCTTTCTCTCTATTTATTAATCATTTTAGTTTTTTGTTCTGTGAAATATGTGTCTTTTTAAATGGGTTGGTGTAAATGTACTAATTTGTATTGTACTAATACAAACCCACTGTTACAAATATCTGAGACTGGGTAATTTATGAAGAAAAGAGGTTTCCTTGGCTCAAGGTTCTGCAGGCAGTATAGGCAGCATAGCAGCTTCTCCTTCTCGGGAGGCCTCAGAGAACTTTTACTTATGGTGGAAGGCAAAACAGGAGAAGAAGCAGGACCAAGAGAGCAGGGGAAAAGGTGCTGCAAACTTTCAAACAACCAGATCGTGTGAGAACTCACTATACAGTGCCAAGGAGGGATGGTGTTCATCCATTCATGAGCTCTGCCCCCATGATCCAGTTACATCCCACCAGGCCTGATCTTCAACATTGGTAGTAACAATTTGACATGAGATTTGGGTGGGGAACAGAGACCCAAACCATATCAGTTTGTATCTTTTTTATTGCCATAGGAATTATTTATGTCCAAATGTCAATATATTGTTAGGTGCATCTATAACAAGTATTTTTTTCTTAGCTTATTTTTATTTACCTTTTAGAGTTTCCTAATTGGAGAGTGTAGCCATCCCTTGGTATTCTGGGAGACTGACTCCAGGACACCACCTCCCTGCCTCCCAGACAGATACCAAAACTCAAGGATACTAAAGTCTTTTTATATAAAATGGTGAAGTATTTGCATAGAGCCTATGCACATCCTCCTGTATATTTTAAATCATCTCTAGATTACTTATAATACCAACACAATGTATATGCTATGTAAATAGTTGTATGGTATCTTTTATTTGTATTATTTTTTATTGCCTTTTAAAAATATTTTCGACCCACAGTTGGTTGAATTCGAGGATGCAAACCTGCAAATACAGAATGATTTGTTTTTTTTTTTTTTTTTTTTTTTTTTTTTCCAAATATGGAATGTTGACTGTAGTCTAGTTTATCAATCTTTTATGGTTGGAACCTACTGTAATGTTGAAGCAATCTTTCTCTATTTCAAGCTTATATAGATATATTCTCATTCATTTAGTCTAGAGCTTTTAAGGTTTTGACTTTCTTATTTAAACCTCTAATGATTCCAATGAACAGTGTGAGGTGAGAATCAGATGTCTTTGCTGTTGGCTATGGATAATCAATATTATACCACTTTCAGCACTTACTATTAATTCATTCATTTCTTCTTGTCTACAATTCTACTTCTTTCTTATAGGAAGTCTCTATATAGGTATTGATCTGCTACTGTGCTTGCAGATTCACATGACAGAAATAAAGATTAGTGAACTTGAAGACATAGAAATTATAAAAAATGAAATGTATAGAGAAAAAAAAAAAGCCAACGGTGAGCCATGGGACATCTCCAAGACACCAAATATCATGTAAATAAAGTTCTCAAAAGTGGGGAGGTGGAAACCAAAAAATTTTTGGAGAAAAATTAGTAAAATACTTTCTGGATTTGATGAAAAGTACAAACCTACAGCTCTAAGAATCTCAATGAATGCCAAGCACAAGAAACATAAAGAGAACTATACCAAAGCGTATCATAATCAAATTACCCAACACCACTAAATGAACAATTCTTTTTTGTTTTTGTTTTTGTTTTTGTTGTTTTTTGTTTTTTGAGATAGTCTCACTTTGTCACTCAGGCTAGAGCGCAGTGGCACAATCTCGGCTTATTGCAATCTCTGCCTCCTGGGTTCAAGCAATTCTCCTGTCTCAGCCTCCTGAGTAGCTGGGACTACAGGCACCCACCACCATGCTCAGCTAATTTTTTCATTTTTGGTAGAGACAGGGTTTCACCATATTGGTCAGACTGGTCTTGAACCCCTGACCTCTGGTGATCCACCTGCCTCAGACTCCCAAAATGCTGGGATTACAGGCATGAGCCACTGCACCCAGCCATCTAACAATTCTTAAAAACAACCAGAGAGAATAAAAAATCTTATGTACTGAGGAGTACAGATAAGGACAGCAGATTTATTGATAGTTTAGCATAGTGGCAGGATACAGAGCGGTATACACAAATCCATGTACTCATGGCATATTGCCAACTTATTCTGCCATACCTCTCCAGGAATGATTCTTAGATTTAGTCTTTTCCAATTTCTACCTTCCCATTTCATTCCATACTCAAAAACAAAATTCTAGGCACAGCTTCTAACTTGGCGCTGAAATTACATACTAGAAGTTTAAAAATATATTCATATAAATGTTTCTCCTTATCCTATCTGAACATAATGCTTTTCTCTTTCTTGTCATAAGTTATATATTATTGAGCACAAAATAATCTTAAGATATTCTTCTAGGGCTCAAAATTTTTGACTGTCCTCTTGCTGGGTATAATTTATCTTATTTTCCACAACCTAAAAAATTTCTTCTCCATTTTCTTGCCAATGTTCTAGTATTATAACTTTTAAATGATTTTCTTTTCTAAGCAGCAAAATTCATTTTTCAAACCAAATTTCACATGAAAAATCTTACTTCAAATTTATAAAAGGAAAGTAGGAAAATAGAAAATGGAGCTGCTTTGGCTGACACGGGTTCCAGGGGACTGTGCCTGTTTAGTCTTCTGCACCTTCCGTCCATGGCCCCTGAGACAGTTCCACAGACCCTCTAGGAACCTTCCAAACTCAGCGTGAAAACTGGAGTAATGAGCTCAAATCTGTATTTCCATGCTGCACCAGCCTAGACAAAAAGAATAAGGTCACAAATATTTTTCTCAAAGAGTACATTTCTTTGACTTCACTGTCACCAGCCATATGAAAACTCCATTCTACACTCAAATTCTAGCCAAATGGTTCTGAAGGTTGTGAGGTATCAGTGCACATATGCTTTCCAACTCCTCTTGGTCACCATTAAGCTCATATAATTTTTCCTGCATTCTTTTCCAACTTACTGTGATACCCCCGTTGATGCTTTTGTTTGTTTGTTTGTTTGTTTTTGTATTTGAAGAGGTCCTTAATGCTGGTAATATATAGATAGTGTGGACATCTACACCAAAGACATCATCTTCTATTACCACCTTAACCCCTGACACCATACAAAAGCTCCTAGAACCAGTAACCCACGCATTCATCCTCCACGATCATTGGTGATTTCAGACGAACACCTCTTTCAAGTATTGATACTTTTTAAATTTGCAAGACCTCTGTCATTGGTTGGAACAGAAAGATTACTTGAGTGGCAGAGTCTACCAAGAATCTACTAAGAAGATTCAGGGAATTTTGGTCTAAGACTGACCCATTATCCTTGAATAATACCTTGAACAAGCCTCTTGACTCTCCTATTCTGCAGGACCATGTAATTGTTCCTAAAACTGGAATGCATATAGGGGTGGCAGAAATGTGCAAGGAGGTACTTGGAGCCATGGAATAAGCATGTTCATTATCTTGATACATCAGTTTCCCATAATACATGTCAATTATTTCATAGTAAATATTTTAAAATATTAAATGTCTTAGTTTGTGCTGCTAAAACAAATTATGGCAGACTGGGTGGCTTAAATAACAAGCATTTATTTCTCACAGTCCTAAAGGCTGAAATTCTGAAGTCAGGGTGCCAGCATAGTTAGGCTCTGGTGAGAGATCTCTTCTAGGTTACAGACTTCTGACTTGTTGTATTCTCACATAGTGGAAAGAGGGCAATCTAGCCCACTGATCTGTTGTTAGAGGGAAACTAATCCCATTCATAAGAGCTCCACTCTCATAGCCTAACTACCTCCCCAAGGCCCCACTTCAAAATACTGTTAAATTAAGGATTAGATTTCAATATATGAATTTTAGGGGAACACACATATTCAGCTCATAACATTAACTAACATTTTTTAAAATGTGTAAAATTTGGGATATTTTAAAAGGCAAAACATAAGACTTCAAGGAAATTTTGTAGTGCAGCTATGCTCTCCAAACATTCTTAGCTAATGACCTCACTTCCTCACCCAGTTCAGCCTTTTGGGATATTATGCTGAGTTTTTCATAGGAGAATCTTTGGTTCTTTATGCAGAGACTCCATGAATTTTAGACATACCTAAATTCTAATGTGAGCCCAGCTTAGGCTCAAGCTGAGACTCCCCCATTTACATATTTCATTTCACATCTAAGTTGATTTTTTTCATAATGAAAGCCAACACACATCATTTCATTACATATTTGTTTAACTGTGTAACTGCTTTCCTAATTAAGCTCTAATGGATGGGATAATCCCATAAAACAACTTTATTCTTTTTTTCCACTGTCCTCCAAGCTCTTTTTATGGGCAGCCTTGTTCCCTTCTGCTCCATGAAATCTTGAACTTGTCCTAAAGCTTCTTGGTCCCTTTTAGTTACAAGAATAATATTATTTCAAAAATTATTATTCCTATTTTATGGATGAGGAAACTAAAACACTAAAAGGTTAGGTAATTTACTTGAGGTCAAGTGAGTGACAAGAGAGTAGAGCCAGAAATTTTGTGTCGAGTCAGTGCTTCTCAATGAATGAATAAGTAAACAGACTAAAGGAAGGGAGACCTTGAAGGCTTAGAAGACTGTTTTAGTAATCAAAGTGAGAAACAATAAGGGCCAGAACTAAGGCTATGTCGCTGTGGATGGCAAGGAGGAGACAGATTAAACTCATTAAAGAGGTAAGAGCAATAGAATCTAGTGACAGACTGAATGTGAGAGCTCACATTTGGCAGCAGGCCTGACTTTCTCTAGCATTAGTACTTCAGCCTTTGAATGTGAGTTTTTCTGGGATTACTACTTTATCTGTTATCTCATGTTATCCTATGGATAATTATTTAGCTCTGATCCTTTCTACAATAGTAATCAACCCTGCTTAAGCCAATTATCTCAATTCTTGCTGAGCAACTTTGGCCTTCTTGAAAACACCATATTTCAGTTATTACCTAGAGCACCAGTAAACTACCCTAATAAAATGAGAAAATTTGCCACATAATGAAGTTTTGTTTTCATCTTTGAAGTTAGGGCAAAAACAAGCTACACTAAGTATATTCATAAACTATCATAAAAACTAGCATAAAACTTTGAGAATATGAGTCTTGTCATATTTGGTAAGGTCATCTAACAATATAAATGTAAAAACCCACAAATATGTTCATGCGTGATATGGTTTGGCTGCATTCCCACTCAAATCTCATCTTGTAATTCCCATAATCCCCATGTGTTGGGGGAGGAATCCCACAATTATCTCAATCAGAGATAATTGAATCGTGGGGGCGGTTTTCCCCATCCTATTCTCGTGATAGTGAGTTAGCTCTCATGAGAGCTGATGGTTTTATAAGGGGCTTCCTCCTTCACTGGGCACTCATTCTTCTTCCTGCTGCCATGTGAAGAAGGACGTTTTTGCTTCCCCTTCTCTCATGATTATAAGTTACCTGAGATCAGTTCCTGCTTCAACCCACAGGAAGCATGCAAGTGCCTGAAGGGAGAAATACTCCTGAGGACAGCCAGACACAAACGAAGAAGGCAGCACTACCATCCCTAGCCCTGGATACTCTGCTGTGCAACTTGGCCAAAGGAGATGCCAAATCAGAGTAACTGTTCATTAGTACCATGCTGTAAGAAGTACCATCCACAGGTTCCCTCCTTATGAATCCTCACTAGCCAGTCCCTAGGATATCACTTTTGGGACCTCCTCAGGTTCTCCTAATCCTTTTCTAGAGCTAGGGCAAACCTGAGCTTCAGACACATTCTAGTGCCAAATAGGAGAAAGTGACCTAGTGGAAAAGGAAACAAGAAATTGAACAGGTAAATTTCAAAGACTCTCTATGCAAACATTCCCAATAAACACAAAAACAAGCTGAGAGACAGGGCTAGCTGGATTTCCTCGGCCAACTAATAATTCCTAAGCCTGGCTGGGGAAGGTGAACGCACCTATATTTAAACACAGGGCTTGTAACTCAGCTCACACCCAACCAATCAGGTAGTAAAGTAGACTCACTAAAATACGAATTAGGCTAAAGCAGGAGGTAAAGAAATAGTCAAATCGTATATTGCCTGAGAGCACAGAGGGAAGGACAATGATCGGGATATAAAGCCAGGCATTCGAGCAGGGAGCGGCAACCCCCTTTGGGTCCTTTCTCATTGTATGGGAGCTCTGTTTTCACTCTTAAATCTTGCTACTGCACACTCTTCTGGTCCATGTTTGTTATGACTCAAACTGCGCTTTCGCTCGCCATCCACCACTGCTGTTTGCTGCCCTCTCAGACCCTTCGTTGACTTCCACACCTCCTGATCCGGCAGGGTGTCTACTGTGCTCCTGATCCAGCGAGGCGCCCATTGCCACTCCTGATTGGGCTAAAGGCTCGCCATTGTTCCTGCATGGCTAAGTGCCCAGGTTCGTCCTAATTGAGCTGAACACTGGTCACTGGGTTCCATGGTTCTCTACCATGACCCATGGCTTCTAATAGAGCTATAACACTCACCATATGGCCCAAGGTTCCATTCCTTGGAATCCGTGAGGCCAAGAACCCCAGGTCAGAGGACAAAAGGCTTGCTGCCATATTGAGAGTGGCCTGCCTCCATCTTGGGTGCTGCCTGCTACATCTTGGGAGCTCTGAGAACAGAGACCCACCTGTAACAAAGCCAGACAGAGAAGACTGGAATAATTGATCCTTCCATGTGAAGACATAGATGTACATCCAAAAGAAATAATAACAAAGGAGGAGCCATGACCAACCCAAACAGACAAAGCAAGGAACCATTGTCTAACCCTAACAAGACAGAAATATGTCAACTTTTTTTTGAACGGTAAGGCTGAATTTACTTATTTATTTATTTTTCTTAAAATAAAAGACAGTGTGTGTGTGTGTGTGTCTGTCTATATATATATATAAATTTATGTATAAAATTTACCATTTTTAAGTGTAAAGCTCCTTGGTAATAAATATATTTATATTATTTTTCCCCCCTCTCCTATTTCCCTCATTCTCCAGTAACCATCATTCTATATCTTGGTCTCCAGTAACCATCATTCTATATCTTCATAATATCCACTTTTTTTAGCTCCCAAATAAGAGTAAGAACATACCATATTTGTCTGTGCTTGGCTTATTTCTCTTAACATGACCTCAAGTTCCATCCATGTTGCTGCAAATGGCAGGCTTTCATATGTCTTATGATTGAATAATATTTCATTGTGTATATGTACCACATTTTCTTTATCCATTCCTCCATTTATGGGCACTTAAACTGATTCTATATTTTGCCTATTGTGAATAGTGCTGCAATAACAATGGGAATGCAGATATCTTCTTGATACATTGATTTTTTAAATATATATACTCAGTAGTGAAATCAAATGGTAGTTCTATTTTCAATTTTGGAGAACCTCTGTATAATCTTCTGTACCGGCTGTACTAATTCCCACCAACTGTGTATGAGAATTCTCTTTTCTCCACATCCTTGCCAGCATCTGTTATTATCTATCTTTTTGATACAAGCCATTTTAACTGGGATGAGATGATATCTCATTGTGGTTTTAATTTGCATTTATCTGATATATAGTGATGTTTACCATTACTTTAATATAGCTGTTACTCATTTGTATATCTGCTTTTGAGAAGTGTCTATTCAGATCTTTTGTCCATTTTTAAATTGAGTTTTTAATTGTTTTCCTATTGAGTTGTTTGAGCTTTTTACATACTCTAGTTACTAATCCCTAGTCAGATAAATAGCTTGCAATTGTTTTTTCCCACTCTGGGTTGTTTCTTCACTCTGTTGATTATTTCCTTTGCTATTCAGAAGTTTTATAGTTTGATGTAATCCCAATTGTCTATTTTTGCTTTGGTTGCCTGTGCATTAGAGGTTACACAATAAATCTTTGTCCAGATCATTGTCCTGAAGTATTTCCTCAGAGTTTTCATCTAGTAATTCTTGGTTTTAGGTCTTAGATTCAAGTCTTTAATTCATTTTGATTTAATTTTTGTGTATGGTAAGAGATAGGGGTCTAGTTTCATTCTTCTGCATATAGTTATGCAATTTTCTCAGCACCACCTATTGAAAAGGCTGGCCTTTCCCCATTTTAAGTTCTTGATGCGTTTGCTGAAGATGAACTGGCTGCAAATGCATGGATATATTTCCAGATTATTATTCTGTTTTATTTCTCTCTGTGTCCCTTTTTATGCCAGTACCATACTGTTTTGGTTACTATAGCTTTGTAATAGATTTGAAGTCAGGTAGTGTGATGTCTCCGGCTTTGTTCTTTTTGTTCAGGATTGCTTTGGCTATTTAGGATCTTTTGCAGTTCCACATAAATTTCAGATTTTTAAAAAATTTCTGTGAAGAATGTCATTGGAATTTTGATGGGATTGCAGTGAATCTGGAAATTGCTTGGGGTAGTATTGTCATTTTCACAATATTAAGTTTTCCAATCCATGAGTGGAGAATATTTTTCTAGTTTTTTGGTGCTTTCTTCTATTTCTTTCAGCAGAGTTTTATAGTTTTCCTTGTGTAAGTGTTTCACATCTTTGGTTACATTGATTCCCAGGTATTGCATATTCTTTGTAGCTTTAAATGAGATTGCCTTCTTGATTTCATTTTTGGCTAGATCAGTCTTGGTGTATAGAAACACTACTAATTTTTGTACATTGATTTTGTATCCTGCAACTTTACTAAATTCCTGTATGAGTTATAACAGTTTTTTTTTCGGTAGGATCTTTAGTTTTTCGACATATAAGATCATGTCATCTGTGAACAAAGCTAATTTGACCTCCATCTTTCCAGTTTGGGTTTTCCTTCATTTCTTTTTCTTATCTAATTGCTCTGTCCAGGACTTCCAGGATTATATTGAATAACAGCAAAATAGTATTGAAAGTGGGCATTCTTGTCTTGGTCTAGCCTTTAGAGGAAAAGTCTTCAATTCTTCCTGTTAAGTGTGATGTTAGCTATGGGTTTGTCATAGATTGCTTTTGTTATTTTCAGGTATGCTTCTTCTATGCCCAGTTTGTTGAGGGTTTTTATCATAAAGGAATGTTGAATTTTATCAGATGCCTTTACCTTTATGATATCTATTGAAATAATTATATGATTCTTGTTCTTGACTCTGTTAACGTGGTGTATAACATGCATTGATTTGCATATGTTGAACCATCCTGTATATCTGGAATGAATTCTACTTGACAATGGTGAATTATGTTTTTAATGTATTGTTGCATTTGGCTTGCTAGTATTTTACTGAGGACTTTTACATCTATGTTCATCAGTGATATTGGCCTCTAGCTTCTTTTTTTTTTATAAAAAATATGTCCTTGTCTGGTTTTGGTATCACAGTAACACTGGCCTTGTATAATGAGTTTGTAAGTATTCCCTCCCTCCTCTTTAATCGTTTTGAAGTATTTGAATAGAATTGGTATTAGTTCTTTAAATGTTTGGTAGAACTTAGCAGTGAAATTATCAGGTCCTTTGCTTTTCTTTGATGGGAGACCTTTTATTATGGTTTTGATTTCATAACTTATTATTGGTTTATTGAGGTTTTCTATTTATTGATGGTTCAATATTGGTAGGTTGCATGTGTCCAGGAATTTATTTATTTCTTCTATATTTTCCAATTTGTTGGCATGTAAGAGTTCCTAATTGTTTCTAATGATTCTTAGTATTTCTGAGGTCTCAGTTGTCATGTCTCCTTTTTTGTTCCTACTTTTATTTATTTGGGTCTTCTCTGTTTTTTTCTTATTCTGGCTAAGGATGATTTGGAGCTCCTTTATATGCTATTTGCTTCTTTTCTCTTGCTACCTTTACAATTTTATATTTGTGCTTGATCTTTGACAGTTTGATTATTAAATACCTTCATCAGTCTTATTTGACTAATGTAATGCTCTGAGGCCTTCCTGTACCTGAATATTTATATCTTTCTCATGTTTTGGAAAGTATTCTCTTATTATTTCTTTGAATAAGCTTTCTACCCTTGCTCCTGCTCTGCTCTCTCTTGAACATCAATAATTTTTAGATTTTGTCTTTGAGGTAATTTTCTGTATCTTCTAAGTGGCCTTCTCTCATTTTCATTCTTTTTTCTTTTCTCTCCTCCGTGTATTTTTTAATAGTCAGTCTTTGAGCTCATTGATTCTCTTCTCTGCTTGACCTATTCTGCAGTTGAGACCCTCTAAAGAGTTTCTTAGTTCAGCAAATGTAGTTCTCAGTTACAAGATTTCTGTTTATGATTATTTCAATTTCCTTGTTAAATTTCTCTGATAAATATCTGAATTGCTTTTCTGTGTTATCTTAGAGATAACAAAGTTTCCTTAAAACAACTGTTTTGAATTCTTGGTCAGAGAGTTCACAAATCGCCGTCTCAGGAGGGTCAGTTGCTGGAACTTTGCTTTGTCTAGCAGGTTATGGTTCCATGTTTGCTGTTGTTTCTTGTGGGCATACATCTATGTATTTGTATTGAATAATTAGTTATTTATTCCAGCTTTTTCTGTCTGGTTTGGTTTGGTTTTTATTGAATACGATTGCTTAATGAATCTTCACTGCTAGCTTGCTGCCTTGTTTTCGGCTCTAGGTGGCGCGGTAAGCCTATGTTTACTTTGACTTTAGGAAATGGCCAGAGCACTGCCTGTCCCATAAGGAGGAGGTCTAAAGGGATTATCCTAGCACTGTGGGAAGGCCGGCCGCGGGTGTGTGCCCAGGGGACCTTAGGAACATACTTGCTACATGATTTCTACTGATTTGGCATCCTTTGGTCAAGTTACAAGGAGTTTTTACGGCTGAGGATGGTAGTCCTGGCTTCCCTATTTGTCTCTGCCAGCCGTCACGGACATTTCTCCCTCCAGGTAGTCACAATGCTACCTGTGGTTTAAGGCAAAGGCAGGTCTCTTGGTAGAAAACCAAAGAAGATGATAAAACTGATTGACAATCTCAATTTCACATTTTTCAGTGCAGAAACCACGAGTTGAGGGCAGATTTTTCATGCTGCCGATGCGTGGCGGAATGCAGGGAAGAAGCATCATGGATGTAGAATCTGGTTCTCCTACCATTTGCTCAGAATTTTTCCACTTCTCCCTAGCTACAGGGACTGTCTCATCCTCATACAGGATCTCTGGGTTGCTGCTGGTGAAGATCTTGCTGCTGTGTATTTCTTTTTGGTTTCTGGTGTAGGGAAGAGAAGCAAGCTTGCTTCTATGCTGCCATTTGGGATTAGAAAACCAATATGTGAACTTTATAACTAAGAATTCAAAATAGCAATTTTAAGGAAACTCAGTGACCTACAAGATAACATAGAAAAACAATTCAGATACTTATCCGAGAAATTTAACAAGAAAATGGAAATAATAATTTAAAAATGAAACAGAAATCTTGGAACAGAGAACCACACTTGCTGAATTGAAACACTCTTTAGAGGATCTCAATAACAGAATGGGTTAGAGAAAAGAATCAGTGAGCTCAAAGACTGGCTATTAAGAAAATACAGTTCAAAGACAGAAAAGAAAAAACAAACAATGAAAAGAAAAGAAGGCCACCTATAAGATATAGAAAATAACCTCAAAAGACCAAATCTTAAAATTATTGGTGTTAAAGGGGGTGCTGAGCAAGAGCAAGGGAAGAAAAGCTTATCCTAAGAAATAATAACAGAGCACTTTCCAAAACTCATGAAAGACAGAAATATCTAGATATAAAAGGGTCAGGGAACACCAAATAGATTCAACCCAAATAACACTAACCAAGGCATATAATAATCGAACTTTCAAATATCAAAGACAAAGAGAAGATCCGGAAAGCAGCAAAAGAGTAAAATAACAAAGCAACTCCAGTTCACCTGGCAATAGACTCACAATGGAAACCATGTAGGCCAGAAAGAAATAGGACAGCATCAGCAAAGAGAAATTGTCTTTCACAGACAAAAGCTAAGAGAATTCACCCCTACTAGACCCATCTTGCAAGAAATGCTAAAGGGAATTCTTCAACCTGAAATTTTAAAATGCTAACATATAAGTATACTAATTAAAAGAAAACATTTCAAGGTATAAAATCCAATGGTAAAATTAAGTATGAATACAACCCCAGAATATGCCAATAATTTAATTGTAGTATGCAACCCAATCATAACTCTAGTATGAAGCTTATAAAGACAAATCTATCAAAAACAATAATAGTGACAACCTGTTCAAAATAGATATTTTTTAAATATGTAAACTGATAAAATAAAAATTCAAAGTGTTTGTGAGGGTATGGAGTTAAAGCGTAGAGTGGTTTTTTTTCATTATTATTATACTTTAAGTTCTGAGATACATGTGCAGAATGTGCAGGTTTGTTACATAGGCATGGTGGTTTGCTGCACCCATCAACCCGTCATCTATATTAGGTATTTCTCCTAATGCTATCCCTCCCTTAGCCCCCCAGCCTCTGACAGGCCCCAGTGTGTGATGTTCCTCTCCCTGTGTCCATGTGTTCTCATTGTTCAACTTCCACTTATGAGTGAGAACACGTGGTGTATGGTTTTCTGTTCTTGTGTTAGTTTGCTGAGAATGATGGTTTCCAGCTTCACCCATGTCCCTGCAAAGGATGTGAACTTATCTTTTTTAGGGCTGCATAGTATTCCATTGTGTATATGTGCCACATTTTCTTTATGCAGTCTATCATTGATGGGCATTTGGGTTGGTTCAAAGTCTTTGCTATTGCTATAGTGCTGCAAGAAATATACTTGCACATGTGTCATTACAGTAGAATGATTTATAATTCTTTAGGTATATATCCAGTAATGAGATTGCTGGGTCAAATGGTATTTCTGGTTCTAGATCCTTGAGGAATCACCACATTGTCTTCCATAATGGTTGAACTAATTTACTCTTCCACCAACAGTGTAAAAGCATCCCTGTTTCTCCACATCCTCTCCAGCATCTGTTGTTTCCTGACTTTTTAATGATTGCCATTCTAACTGGTATGAGGTGTTATCTTCTTGTGGTTTTGATTTGCATTTCTCTAATGACCAGTGATAATGAGCTTTTTTCTTATATATATTTTTTGGCTGCCTGAATATCTTCTTTTAAGAAGTGCCTGTTCATGTCTTTCACCCATTTTTTTGATGGGGTTGTTTGTTTTTCTTGTAAATTTGTTTAAGTTCATTGTAGATTCTGGATATTAGCCCTTTGTCAGATGAATAGATTGCAAAATTTTTCTTTCGTTCTGTAGGTTGCCTGTTCACTCTGATGATAGAGTCTTTTGCTGTGCAGAAGCTCCTTAATTTAAGTAGATCCCATTTGTCAATTTTGGCTTTTGTTGCCATTGCTTTTGGTGTTTTAGTCATGAAGACTTTGCCCATGCCTATGTCCTGAATGGTACTGCCTAGGTTTTCTTATTGGGTACTTATAGTTTTAGACCTTATGTTTAAGTATTTAATCCATCTTCAGTTAATTTTTGTTTAAGGTATAAGGAAGGGGTCCAGCTTCAGTTTTCTGCATATAGCTAACCACTTTTCCTAACACCACTTATTAAATAAGGAATCCTTTCACTATTGCTTATTTTTATCATTTGTCAAAGATCAGATGGCTGTAAATGAGTGGTGTTATTTCTGAGGCCTGTGTTCTGTTCTATTGGTCTATATATCTGCTTTGTTACCAGTACCATGCTGTTTTGATTACTGTGGTCTTGTAGTATAGTTTGAAGTCAGGTAGCATGATGCCTCCTGCATTTTTCTGTTTGTTTAGGATTGTCTTGGCTATATGGGCTCTTTTTTGTTTCCACATGAAATTTAAAGTAGTTTTTTCTAATTCTGTGAAGAAAGTTAATGGTAGCTTGATAGGGATAGCATTGAATGTATAAATTACTTTGGGAAGTATGGTCTTTTTGACAATATTGATTCTTCCTATCCATGAGCATAGAATGTTTTCCCATTTGTTTGTGTCCTCTCTTATTTCCTTGAGCAGTGGTTTCTAGTTCTCCTTGAAGGGTCCTTCACATCCCTTTTAAGTTGTATTCCTAGGTATTTTATTCTCTTTGTAGCAATTGTGAATGGGATTCCACTCATGATTTGGCTCTCTGTTTGTCTATTATTGGTGTATAGGAATGCTTGTGATTTTTGCACATTGATTTTGTATCCTGAGACTTTGCTGAAGTTGCTGATAAAGCTTAAGGGGATTTTGGGCTGATATGATGGGTTTTCCTAAATATACAATCATGTCTTCTGCAAATAGAGACAATTTGACTTCCTCTCTTCCTATTTGAATACTTTTATTTCTTTCTCTTGCCTGATTGCCCTGACCAGAACTTCCAATACTATGTTGAATAGGAGTGGTGAGAGAGGGCATCCTTGTCTTGTGCCAGTTTTCAAAGGAAATGCTTCCAGCTTTTGCCCAATCAGTATGATATTGGCTGTGAGTTTGTCATAAATAGCTCTTGTTTTTTAATTTGTTCCATCAATACCTAGTTTATTGAGAGTTTTTAGCAGGAAGGGGTGTAGAATTTTATCGAAGGCCTTTTCTGCATCTATTGAGATAATCATATGGTTTTTGTCATTGGTTCTGTTTATATGATGAATTACGTTTATTGTTTTGCATATGTTGAACCAGCCTTGCATCTCAGGAATGAAGCTGACATGATCATGGTGGATAAGCTTTTTCATGTGCTGCTGGATTAGGTTTGCCAGTATTTTATTGAGGATTTTTGCATCAATGTTCATCAGAGATATTGGCCTGAAGTTTTCTTTTTTGTTGTTGTTGTTGTGTCTCTGCCAGGTTTTGGTATCAGGGTGATGCTGACCTCATAAAATGAGTTAGGGAGGAGTCTCTTTTTTTCTATTGTTTGGAATAGTTTCAGAAGGCATGGTACCAGCTCCTCTTTGTACCTCTGGTAGAATTCAGTTGTGAATTTGTCTGGTCCTGGGCTTTTCTTGGCTGGTAGGCTATTAATTACTGCTTCAATTTCAGAACTTATTATTGGTCTATTCAGGGATTTGACTTCTTCCTGGGTTAGTATTGGGAGGGTGTATGTGTTTCGGAATGTATCCACTTCTACTAGATTTTCTATTTTATTTGTGTAGAGGTGTTTATAGTATTCTCTAATGGTAGTTTGTATTTCTGTGGGATCAGTGGTGATATCCCCTTTGTCATTTTTTATTGTGTCTATTTGATTCTTCTTTCTTTTCTTCTTTATTAGTTGGGATAGTGGTCTATCTATTTTGTTAATCCTTTCAAAAAAGCAGCTCCTGGATTCATTGATTTTTTTGAAGGGTTTTTTGTGTCTCTGTCTCCTTCAGCTCTATTCTGATTTTAGTTATTTCTTGTCTTCTGCTAGCTTTTGAATTTGTTTGTTGTTGCTTCTCTAGTCCTTTTAATTGTAACACTAGGGTGTCGATTTTAGATCTTTCCCACTTCCTCCTGTGGGCATTTAGTGCTATAAATTTTCCTCTAAACACTTCTTTAGCTGTGTCCCAGAGATTCTGGTATGTTGTGTCTTTCTTCTTATTGGTTTTAAATAACTTATTTATTTATGCCTTTATTTTGTTTAGTCATTCAGGAGCAGGTTGTTCAGTTTCCATGTAGTTGTGTGGTTTTGAGTGAGTTTCTTAATCCTGAGTTCTAATTTGATTGCACTGTGGTCCTAGAGTCTGTTTGTTATGATTACCATTATTTTGCATTTGCTGAGGAGTGTTTTACTTCTCAGTAAAATTATGTGGTCAATTTTAGAATAAGTACGATCTGGGGCTGAGAAGAATGTATATTCTGTTGATTTGGGGTGGGGAGTTCTGTACATGTCTATTAGGTCTGTTTGATCCAGAGCTGAGTTCAAGTCCTGAATATCCTTGTGAGCAGTTTTGTTTTTTAGTTTTTTCTTTTATTTCTATTTTATTGTGCTCTAAGTTGTCATCTCCTTAAAATAACTTGTTATATTTTAAAGATGTTTGTTGTAAGCCTCAAGGTAACCACAATGCAAAAACCTATAATAGTACAGTAAAAACAAAAAACAATGAATTAAAAGCTTACTATCAGAGAAAATCACTTAACCATGAAGGAAGATGGTAATAAAGGAAGAGTCTGAGAACAACCAGAAAATAAGAAAAAAATTGTCAGTAGTAAGTCCTTACTTGTCAATAATAGCACTAAATACAAACGTTCTCAATTCTCCAATTAAACGTTGTAGAGGTGCTGAATGGGTAAAGAAACAAGACCCAAGTACATGCTGCCTTCAAGAATGACAAGCAATTTAGAGATTCAATGCAATCCCTGTCAAAATTCTGACTTTCTTCACACACACACACACACAAAAATCCTCAAAATTTGTATAGAACCACACACTAGAAAATTCCCTGAATAGCCCAAGCAATCCTGAGTAAACAAACAAAAAAACAACAACAACAAAAAACCAAACAAACAAAAAAACAAAGCTGGAAGCATCATACTATCCAACTTTAAAACATACTACAAAGGTATGGTAACCAAATTAGCATGACTAGTAGAAAAACAGACATGTACACTTGTAGAATAGAATAGAGAACCCAGATATCAGTAAACACATTTAAAGATAGATCAGTTTTTACAAAGACACCAAGAACAGACAATGGGGGAAGGGCAGTCTCTTTAATAAATGGTGCTGGGAAAACCAGACAACCATATGCATAAGAGTGAAATTAGACTCCTATGTTTCAGTGTATACGAAAATTTAATCAAAATGAATTAAAGACTTAAATATAATGCCTGAAACTATGAAGCTACTAGAAGAAAACATTGGGGAAACATTCCAGGACATTGGTCTGGGCAAAGCACGGGCAACAAGAACAAAAATTGACAATTGAGATTACATCAAGCTAAAAAGCTTCTGTACAGCAAGGAAAACAATCACCAAAGTAAAGAGACAGCTCAGAATGGGAGAAAATTTTTACAAACTATCCATTTCACAAGTATTGGTAACTAGAATATATAAGGAGCTCCAACGATTCAATAGCGTAAAACAAATTAATCTGATTTTAAAATGGACAACAAATCTGAACAGACATTTCTCAGATGAAGGCATACAAATGGCCAACAGTTATATGAAAATATGCTCAACATCACTAGTCACAAGAGAAATGCAAATCCAAACCACAATGAGATATCATCTAACCCCACTTACAATGGCATTTATCAAAATGACAAGTAATAACAGATGCTGGTGAGGATGGAGAGAAAGGGGAACCCTCATACATGTTGGTGGAAATGTAAATTAAAATGACCACTATGAAAAATGGTATGGAGTTCCTCCTAAAACTAAAAATAGAGCTACACATGACCCAGCAATTAACTACTGCGTATATATCCAAAAGAAATAAAACTGATATATCAAAGAGATATCTGCACTCCCACGTTTATTGTAGAATTATTCACAATAGCCAAAATATGTAATCAACCTAAGTGTCCATCAGTGGATGAGTGTATAAAGAAACTGTGGTATGTATACATAATGGAATATTATTCAACCACAATAACTAATGCAAACCTGTCATTTGCAGCAACATAGCTGGAACTGGAGGTCATTATGCTATGTGAAATAAGCCAAGCACAGAGAGACAAACATGGCTTATTCTCACTCATATGTGGTAGACACAAAAGTAGATATCATGAAGATAGAGACTAGATTGA
The DNA here is from genome assembly GCF_037993035.2 of Macaca fascicularis. NCBI lineage: Eukaryota > Metazoa > Chordata > Mammalia > Primates > Cercopithecidae > Macaca > Macaca fascicularis. Next base: position 59,745,048 of record NC_088379.1, read on the forward strand.
TGGTTACCAAGGCCAAGAATTGTTGGGAGTGAGGAGGAAGAACAGAGATTGAATAGTGGGTAAAAGTATACAGTTAATTGAAAGAAATAAGACATTGTGTTCCATAGTTCAGTAGGGTGAGTCAATCTATTGCACATTTCAAAACAGCTAGAAGAGAATGATTCAAATGTTCCTAGCACAAAGAAAAGTATTTAAGATGATGTACATCCCAATTACCCAGATTTGATTGTATTAATCCGGTCTCACACTACTATAAAAAACTGCCCCAAAATGGATAATTTTTAAATAAAAGAGGCATGATTGACTCACAGTTCAGCAGGGCCAGGGAGGCCTCAGGAAACTTACAATCATGACAGAATGCACCTCTTAACAGGGCGTCAGGACAGAGAATGAGTGTCAAGTGAAAGGGGAAGCCCCTTGTAAAACCATCAGACCTCATGAGAACTCATTCATTATCACAAGAACAACATGGGGGAAATCGCATGATTCAATTACCTCCCACTGCTCCCTCCCTTGACACGTGGGGATTATGGGAACTGAAATTCAAGATGAGATTTGGATGGGGAAACAGCCAAACCATATCATGAATGTATCAGACTATCACTTGTATCCCCCAAAATTTGTACATTTTTATGTATTAATGAAAAATTTAAAAATTATAAAGTATACAATAATCATACAAATACATGACAATAAATGATATAGTACAAGTTCAGAGAGGGTACCATATTTATTATGTTTGTTTTTGGATTATATACTGGTAAGGGGTGCATCTTACATATTCATTCCCTGACTTAACTTTATTGTGATAAACTTTAAAGGTTGCACCTCTTACATCTATGGCCACACACACACACACACACCCCAGAGAAAAAGTGTGACATTAGAAACAAAACTAGACATTTTAAAGAGGTTTGATGATGAACAGCAAGGTGTGGATGTTGGAAGACTCATGTTTACCCCTCACTAGGATAGGGAGTAAACGTCCCTCCCCACATTACCCACCACCACTATGACCTCTGTCACTCACAGATTCACCAAAAATTGGGTACTTATCTTGTTTTCATTAATTTTTCTGAAATGTATATATAATTCACATATATTTCAGTGTTTAATATTAGAAGTATTTTGATCTTTATTTAGAAGTTTGATGATGTTTTTGTGACCAGAAATATGCCTTAGGAAAATAACTATTACTTCTATCAATTAGTCTATAGCAAAATCTGTTTTGTTGTTCATTTCATTTAAAGTCACAGTTTCTAAGAATTTATTGATGAGGTTAAGTGAGGTCTTACAGTACACTGCTTTAGTGGGTCATTAGTCAAAGTCTTCTCCCAAGGCCATTAATTTTCCAATATTTCCAACCTAGGCCTTACTAGTATAGTGGACTCTGGTAACCAGGGAAAGCCCTTGGAAGATAAACAGTGAGCACTGAAGTGGTGCAGATCAGGTGGATATGGGTGGGTATCCAATAGCACAGGCTATAGCTCTGAATTTTATTCACTTCAAGTTTTGTTAGCATATTTAATAAGAAAGTACTGGAAACCATGGAAGAATGCTCTTTGATTTTTTCATTTGCATTTTTCCTTATTTCTAAAGACAAGTAAAATTTTTAAAACAAATTAAGAGAGAATAAACAAATTTTGTTATGCTTTTGTTTTGAGAAATACTCTTTGAGGTTTGCTATATTGCTCTACATTTTCAATTATTAAAAAAGCAAATTACTATAGCTAGTATTTTTTCTATCACTGAAAAAAAAGCCTTTAAGTAGAAGCAAAAAAAAAAAAAAAAAAAAAAAAAAGAAGAGTTTTCCATTAGGTAAAACTCTTCAACTGCCATTTGTGAATCTTTCCTATTAGTTTCATGACAAATGAAATTTGAGAAATTAGAGAAATTGGGAAAAATTAACTCACCTCCTTCAGACTATCTGCACAACCTTCTTACATTTGCTGTATGTTCAGGCGGTCTCTTCATGAATAAGCTTCACTCTAAAGAGAGGAAAAGACTACTGAGGTAAATTACTTATCTGGTTTTAGATATCCGTTTGCATTTGGAAATCATGGTCATTTGGCTCAGTGGTAAATGAAAATGATTTCAACAGGATTTTTTCACAATTTTCTGGGAGCTGCAGGAACCCCACTTACTTTGCCAAAGGCCACTGAATCCAACTTTCACAGTAAAAGGAATTCCCAGGATGCCTGGAGTCATATTACATGGGTTAATCAACATTAACCCACGGTTAATGTTAATCAACATGAACCTGGAGTTGCTTCACTTGTGCTAATTCCCATTTCAAATTTAATTATCATTTTAGAAACTTTCTTGTGCTTCTCTAATTATTTTAATTATGCAAAATGTCAGATTATCTACTTCCCCACACTGTGTTTTAGAATTTGCTTATAGCAAAAAATGAAAGTATTGCTCTGGAATTCAGAAGCAAGGGAGACACAATAGCTAAAACTAACCAGATGTCAGTACCATGTTATTTGTAAAGACAGAATTTTTTGTTTGTTTGTTTGTTTTTGCTGTTCTGTTCACCATTGTGCTCTCAGCAACTAAACATTCTACGTGTACAGAAGCAAAATAACTAAGAACTTCTGAAGGTACTTCCATGATTTCTTGATTTTTATAATATAATCCACTCTGAATAATTCTGAGTTCTTGAACAAATTTGGTATGCAAAGGTATAAAATGTGTCCTCATGTGCTGGCATTGTGGTACTGTACTAATGCTTGGCACAATGGAAGCAGTGAACACGGCAAGGAAGTAAGGACTGCTTTCATCAAAAGGGCACAACTCTGCTAGATACCCTTTAAATTTGAATATGATGATTTTGAGGACCATGGGAAATGTCTTAAAGAAACAGGTTGCTACAAATAGAAAAGCTAATTTTAGAACAACCCTTGAAATTAATTTCCTTTCTTTCAAAATGATTCTCACTGACTATTTTGAATATCAATATAAAAACTAATATATAAGTATATATAAATATATAAAACTATATATTTATTACAATTAATATTTTATGTCCATATGGCACTTTTTCTTCCATTTCATTTTGCAGTATTCTTCGTGATGCTAAAATGCTATATATAAGAGACAAACAATGATCTTATCAACAGATACATCACCTTCAGAAAGAATCAACAGAAACATGACTATTTTACAGAAATGTCTTGTATTTTTTAAAAAAATCTTTTAATGGTGATGAAACAAAAAAGCAAATACAGAAAACACATACTAAAAACAAACAATTTGTTATGCAGCAGGATCTTAGGATGATCTAAGGCCCATCGGAAGCCTTCAAAACAGGCAGAAAATGATTACTATCTGAGTCTCTGTCAATAGAACACTGAGTAAAAATACATGGTTACCTAGTTCAATTTTAATAGGCAGTATTAACCAGCAATGCCCCCCAATGGAATGGGATATAAATTATAAATGAATATAAGTATATACAGTGATATATAATATGTGCTGTAGGCAAGTTCTGAATTTTAGCAACTAAATGTCTACATCAATGCAAATATTACACTTTTCTGAGAGGTATAGAGATAGAACCTAAATAATTCAAAATTTAATGCAAATGAGAACTGACTTATGCATTAGGCACAGTAGGCATAGTGCCTAGGGCCTACAATAATTTTAGGGGCCCATGAAGTTGTTTTAATTGCCTTTAAAGTCAGAACAAAAACATGAAGTTTTACAGTCTAAGAAAGTGTTATTTTTTCTCACAACAGAAATAAAGATAAAATTTTTAGGACCCACAAAAATCTCCTACATTTTACCTAAAACAGGAAAAATGTTGAAGTATTTTAAGTTACACCAAAAATGATTTTAAGTATTGATATTATGATGGCTGCAGAGTCCCACAAAGGTAAAAATGTCTAAGGCCCACAAAAGTTATTTTGTACTCATGCCAACATCAAATGAATGCAAATGGAGAACTTTTTTGTTTTAATTTTTTTAATAAGCAAATCTGAAAGCATTTTGGATAGCCTTGCTTTCGGATAATCATATTTAGATAAAAGAAAACTCTATTGATTAGAAAGATGAGCCTACCTTCACACAGTGCTATAGAAAGCATGCAACTGCCAAGAGAGCAATAGAGCAACAGCCAGCTTGGAAGTCATATTTACACTGGATTGTTTCTTTCCAGTTTCCCACAGCCCCTAGACACTGGAGTGCTTAGCTGTCCCTGGGGACTTGTTGTGCTGGCTGGAGTGCTCCTGACGCTTTTTATATTATTGCAACACTAAATGTGTATGGATAGTCATCCTTGCACTATGTTACTGGAAATTACACAAAATTCAATATGCCACTATGCACTTTGAAACCAACCCTGACAGAAACAAACACTCCCAGGTCTCAGTAAATTTTCAGCATGCTTAAAATTTAACCTGATTTAGTATAACTATTTTGTTAAATGTACACACCTCTCAATTTGATTGTTATTTTTATTTGAATTTCTAATATTATAGCATTTATATTTTGAAACAAACTTAAAACTTATATAGAAAAGTTGAAAGAAGAGTCTAAAGAATTCCAGAATGTTTTTTGCCCAGATTTTCCAGTATTTCCTAAGAACAAGAAAATTCTCTTATAAAAGCGGAATACAACTATCAAAACTAGGAAATTAATGGTGATACAATGCTAATACCTAATCTATAGATTTTATTCAAATTATGACAATTATCCCAATAATATCCTTTACTTCGATGGGTGGATAAATGAATGGATAGGTAGATAAAACTGCTTCAGGGTCCAATGCACGTTCAAGTATTGCATTTAGTTGTCATGTTTCTTTAGTCTTCTTTATTCTGGAGTAATTCCTCAATTTGAATTTATATGATGTTTCCTTATGATTAGGTCCATTTTTGGCAGCAATATTCCAGGGTGCTGTTGTGTACTTCTCAGTACAATTTATTATAATATATCCCTGATATGGTTTGGTTCTGTGTCCCCACCCAAATTCCATGTTAAATTGTAATTCCCAGTGTTGGAGGAGGTACCTGCTGTGAGGTGATTAAATCATGGGGATAATTTCCCCCTTGCTGTTCTCATGATAGTGAGTTATCTTGAGAGCTGATGGTTTAAAAGTGTGTGGCACTTCCCCATTCACTCTCTCTCTCTCTCTCATGCCACTGTGTGAAGAGGTGCTTGCTTCCCCTTCACCCTTCTACCATGATTATAAGTTTCCCGTGGTTTTCCAGTCATGCTTCCTGTACAGCCTGCAGAACTGTGAGAAAATTAAACCTCTTTTTCTTATAAATTACCTAGCCTCAGGTAGTTCTTTATAGTAGACTCCAATTTGGAATACAACCCCTATTTCCAAATATACAAAAATAATTAAAAGGATTTCTCCCCAGGAAGTAGGATATTAAAATATGTTTATGTCCTGGAAAAAAAATTGCTGAATATATTAGTTTGCTAGGGCTGCCATAACAAAATGCCTTAGACTGGGTGGCTTACATAACAGGAATTTATTTTCTTACAGTTCTAGAGGCTGGAAGTCCAAGATCAAGGTTTCAATAGCTTTGATTTTTTCTGAGGACTCTCTCCTTGGCTTGAAGATAGTTGCCTTGTCATTGTGTCCTCACATGCAATGGTCCCCAACCTCTTTGGCACCACGGACCAATTTCATGGAAGACTATTTTTCTGTGGATTGGGGTAAGGGGATGCTTTAGGGATAATTCAAGCGCATTTACATTTATTGTATACTTTATTTCTATTATTATTACACTGCAATATATAATTAAATAATTATACAACTCTATAATGTAGAATCAGTGGGAGCTCTGAGCTTGTTTTCCTGCAACTAGATAGTCCCATGTGCGGGTGATGGGAGGCAGTGACACCTGAAGTATATTGCTTATGCCCAGTCGGCTCCATAATCTCATTTTGGTTGCTGTCACTGCAGAAAACCCTGCTTCACAAAGATTGGATATTGGAAATGGAAGCAGGATTTTCAGTACTTTTGTGGCAGTCTCGGGATATTCCACCTTGACTTTAATCCAGAATGTATGGAGATTCGAAGTTGTCTCAAATATGCTTTTAAGGCCATTGTCATTTGCCGTCTCAAACAGTTGATCCTCTTCTAGCACGGACAAGTCAGTTCACTTGGCTTATTCACAAATGGGACAGATTCATTTCTTCACAGTCCTAGGGTTTTTGTAGTTAGAAAATAATGCTTAAACTCTTTTGAAAGCTGAGATAGGTGATCATGCACTAGCTTGGAGAAAGAAGGCCATGGCTCAATCTTTTCCAAAATCTTTGCTAATTTTGGAACATGTCAAAAATCCCACTGTTCACTTGTTGCCCCCATAATTCCAAATTGGCTTTGAATGCAGTCCCTCTATCTGCCGACTTGAACACAGCTGTCATTCTTCTCTGAAGTGAAAGATTGAGTTCACTGAGCAGGTTGAATATGTCCACAAGTAAGCAAGTTTTGTAACCCATTCTGTGTCACTGAAACATGCTGCCAGTGGTGACTGTTTTTCTAAAATAAATCTCTGGAGTGGTTCTCATAACTCAAACACTCTGGCCAGTGATCTAACTTTAGAAAGCAATGTCGAGCAAGATGGCCGAATAGGAACAGCTCCAGTCACCAAGTCCCAGCGCGAGCGACACAGAAGACCGGTGATTTCTGCATTTTCAACTGAGGTCCTGGGTTCATCTCCCTAGGGAGTGCCGGACAATCAGTGCTGGTCAGCTGCTGTGGCCGACCAGCGAGAGCTAAAGCAGGGGGAGGCATCGCCTCACCTGGGAAGCGCAAGGGGGAAGGGAATCCCTTTTCCTAGCCAGGGGAACTGAGACACACAACACCTGGAAAATCGGGTAACTCCCACCCCAATACTGTGCTTTAAGCAAACAGGCACACCAGGAGATTATATCCCACACCTGGCCAGGAGGGTCCCACGCCCACGGAGCCTCCCTCATTGCCAGCACAGCAGTCTCTGATCTAACCGCAAGGCAGCAGCGAGGCTAGGGGAGGGGTGCCCGCCATTGCTGAGGCTTAAGTAGGTAAACAAAGCCGCTGGGAAGCTCGAACTGGGTGGAGCTCACAGCAGCTCAAGGGAACCTGCCTGTCTCTGTAGACTCCACCACTGGGGACAGGGCACAGCTAAACAACAAAAGCAGCAGAAACCTCTGCAGACGCAAACGACTCTGACAGCTTTGAAGAGAGCAGTGGATCTCCCAACATGGAGGTTGAGATCTGAGAAGGGACAGACTGCCTGCTCAAGTGGGTCCCTGACCCCTGAGTAGCCTAACTGGGAGACATCCCCCACTAGGGGCAGTCTGACACCCCACACCTCACAGGGTGGAGTACACCCCTGAGAGGAAGCTTCCAAAACAAGAATCAGACAGGTACCCTCGCTGTTCAGCAATATTCTATCTTCTGCAGCCTCTGCTGCTGATACCCAGGCAAACAGGGTCTGGAGTGGACCTCAAGCAATCTCCAACAGACCTACAGCTGAGGGTCCTGACTGTTAGAAGGAAAAATAACAAACAGGAAGGACACCCACACCAAAACCCCATCAGTACGTCACCATCATCAAAGACCAGAGGCAGATAAAACCACAAAGATGGGGAAAAAGCAGGGCAGAAAAGCTGGAAATTCAAAAAATAAGAGCGCATCTCCCCCAGCAAAGGAGCGCAGCTCATCGCCAGCAACGGATCAAAGCTGGACGGAGAATGACTTTGAGGAGATGAGAGAAGAAGGCTTCAGTCCATCAAACGTCTCAGAGCTAAAGGAGGAATTACGTACCCAGCGCAAAGAAACTAAAAATCTTGAAAAAGAGTGGAAGAATTGATATCTAGAGTAATTAATTCAGAGAAGGTCATAAATAAAATGAAAGAGATGAAAACCATGACATGAGAAATACGTGACAAATGCACAAGCTTCAGTAACCGACTCGATCAACTGGAAGAAAGAGTATCAGAGATTGAGGATCAAATGAATGAAATGAAGTGAGAAGAGACACCAAAAGAAAAAAGAAGAAAAAGAAATGAACAAAGCCTGCAAGAAGTATGGGATTATGTGAAAAGACCAAATCTACATCTGATTGGGGTGCCTGAAAGTGAGGGGGGAAATGTAACCAAGTTGGAAAACACTCTTCAGGATATCATCCAGGAGAACTTCCCAGACCTAGTAGGGCAAGCCAACATTCAAATCCAGGAAATACAGAGAACGCCACAAAGATACTCCTCGAGAAGAGCAACTCCAAGACACATAATTGCCAGATTCACCAAAGTTGAAATGAAGGAAAAAATCTTAAGGGCAGCCAGAGAGAAAGGTCGGGTTACCCACAAAGGGAAGCCCATCAGACTAACAGCAGATCTCTCGGCAGAAACTCTACAAGCCAGAAGAGAGTGGGGGCCAATATTCAACATTCTTAAAGAAAAGAATTTTAAACCCAGAATTTCATATCCAGCCAAACTAAGTTTCATAAGTGAAGGAGAAATAAAATCCTTTACAGATAAGCAAATGCTTAGAGATTTTGTCACCACCAGGCCTGCCTTACAAGAGACCCTGAAGGAAGCACTAAACATGGAAAGGAACAACTGGTACCAGCCATTGCAAAAACATGCCAAAATGTAAAGACCATCAAGGCTAGGAAGAAACTGCATCAACTAACGAGCAAAATAACCAGTTAATATCATAATGGCAGGATCAAGTTCACACATAACAATCTTAACCTTAAATGTAAATGGACTCAATGCTCGAATTAAAAGACACAGACTGGCAAACTGGATAAAGAGTCAAGACCCATCAGTCTGCTGTATTCAGGAGACGCATCTCACATGCAGAGACATACATAGGCTCAAAATAAAGGGATGGAGGAAGATCTACCAAGCAAATGGAGAACAAAAAAAAGCAGGGGTTGCAATACTAGTCTCTGATAAAATAGACTTTAAACCATCAAAGATCAAAACAGACAAGGCCATTACATAATGGTAAAGAGAACAATTCAACAGGAAGAGCTAACTATCCTAAATATATATGCACCCAATACAGGAGCACCCAGATTCATAAAGCAAGTCCTTAGAGACTTACAAAGAGATTTAGACTCCCATACAATAATAATGGGAGACTTCAACACTCCACTGTCAACATTAGACAGATCAACGAGACAGAAGTTAACAAGGATATCCAGGAATTGAACTCATCTCTGCACCAAGCAGACCTAATAGACATCTATAGAACTCTCCACCCCAGATCAACAGAATATACATTCTTCTCAGCACCACATCGCACTTATTCCAAAATTGACCACATAATTGGAAGTAAAGCACTCCTCAGCAAATGTACAAGAACAGAAATTATAACAAACTGTCTCTCAGACCACAGTGCAATCAAACTAGAACTCAGGACTAAGAAACTCAATCAAAACCGCTCAACTACATGGAAACTGAACAACCTGCTCCTGAATGACTACTGGGTACATAACGAAATGAAGGCAGAAATAAAGATGTTCTTTGAAACCAATGAGAACAAAGATACAACATACCAGAATCTCTGGGACACATTTAAGGCAGTGTGTAGAGCGAAATTTGTAGCACTAAATGCCCACAAGAGAAAGCAGGAAAGATCTAAAATTGACACTCTAACATCACAATTAAAAGAAATAGAGAAGTAAGAGCAAACACATTCGAAAGCTAGCAGAAGGCAAGAAATAACTAAAATCAGAGAAGAACTGAAGGAGATAGAGACACAAAAAACCCTCCAAAAAAATCAATGAATCCAGGAGTTGGTTTTTTGAGAAGATCAACAAAATTGACAGACCGCTAGCAAGACTAATAAAGAAGAAAAGAGAAGAATCAAATAGACGCAATAAAAAATGATAAAGGGGATATCACCACCGACCCCACAGAAATACAAACTACCATCACAGAATACTATAAACACCTCTACACAAATAAACTAGAAAATCTAGAAGAAATGGATAATTTCCTGGACCCTTACACTCTCCCAAGACTAAACCAGGAAGAAGTTGAATCCCTGAATAGACCAATAGCAGGCTCTGAAATTGAGGCAATAATTAGTAGCCTACCAACCAAAAAAACTCCAGGACCAGATGGATTCACAGCTGAATTCTACCAGAGGTACAAAGAGGAGCTGGTACCATTCCTTCTGAAGCTATTCCAATCAATGGAAAAAGAGGGAATCCTCCCTAACTCATTTTATGAGGCCAACATCATCCTGATACCAAAGCCTGGCAGAGACACAACAAAAAAAGAGAATTTTAGACCAATATCCCTGATGAACATCGATGCAAAAATCCTCAATAAAATACTGGCAAACCGGATTCAGCAACACATCAAAAAGCTTATCCACCATGATCAAGTGGGCTTCATCCCTGGGATGCAAGGCTGGTTCAACATTCTCAAATCAATAAACATAATCCAGCATATAAACAGAACCAAAGACAAGAACCACATGATTATCTCAATAGATGCAGAAAAGGCCTTTGACAAAATTCAACAGCCCTTCATGCTAAAAACGCTCAATAAATTCGGTATTGATGTAACGTACCTCAAAATAATAAGAGCTATTTATGACAAACCCACAGCCAATATCATACTGAATGGGCAAAAACTGAAAAAATTCCCTTTGAAAACTGGCACAAGACAGGGATGCCCTCTCTCAACACTCCTATTCAACATAGTATTGGAAGTTCTGGCTAGGGCAATCAGGCAGGAGAAAGAAATCAAGGATATTCAGTTAGGAAAAGAAGAAGTCAAATTGTCCCTGTTTGCAGATGACATGATTGTGTATTTAGAAAACCCCATTGTCTCAGCCCAAAATCTCCTTAAGCTGATAAGCAACTTCAGCAAAGTCTCAGGATACAAAATTAATGTGCAAAAATCACAAGCATTCTTATACACCAGTAACAGACAAACAGAGAGCCAAATCAGGAATGAACTTCCATTCACAATTGCTTCAAAGAGAATAAAATACCTAGGAATCCATCTTACAAGGGATGTAAAGGAGAACTACAAACCACTGCTCAGTGAAATAAAAGAAGACACAAACAAATGGAAGAACATACCATGCTCATGGATAGGAAGAGTCAATATCGTGAAAATGGCCATACTGCCCAAGGTTATTTATAGATTCAATGCCATCCCCATCAAGCTACCAATGGGTTTCTTCACAGAATTGGAAAAAACTGCTGTAAAGTTCATATGGAACCAAAAAAGAGCCCGCATCTCCAAAACAATCCTAAGTCAAAAGAACAAAGCTGGAGGCATCACGCCATCACGCTACCTGACTTCAAACTATACTACAAGGCTACAGTAGCCAAAACAGCATGGTACTGGTACCAAAACAGAGATATAGACCAATGGAACAGAACAGAGTCCTCGGAAATAATACCACACATCTACAGCCATCTGATCTTTGACAAACCTGAGAGAAACAAGAAATAGGGAAAGGATTCCCTATTTAATAAATGGTGCTGGGAAAATTGGCTAGCCATAAGGAGAAAGCTGAAACTGGATCCTTTCCTTACTCCTTATACGAAAATTAATTCAAGATGGATTAGAGACTTAAATGTTAGACCTAATACCATAAAAACCCTAGAGGAAAACCCATTCAGGATATAGGCATGGGCAAAGACTTCATGTCTAAAACACCAAAGGCAATGGCAGCAAAAGCCAAAATTGACAAATGGGATCTAATTAAACTAAAGAGCTTCTGCACAGCAAAAGAAACTACCATCAGAGTGAACAGGCAACCTACAGAATGGGAGACAATTTTTGCAATCTACTCATGTGACAAAGGGCTAATATCCAGAACCTACAAAGAACTCAAACAAATTTACAAGAAAAAAACAAACAACCCCATCAAAAAGTGGGCAAAGGATATGAACAGACATTTCTCAAAAGAAGACATGCATACAGCCAACAGACACATGAAAAAATGCTCATCATCACTGGCCATCAGAGAAATGCAAATCAAAACCACAATGAGATACCATCTTACACCAGTTAGAATGGCAACCATTAAAAAGTCAGGAAACAACAGGTGCTGGAGAGGATGTGGAGAAATAGGAACACTTTTACACTGTTGGTGGGACTGTAAACTAGTTCAACCATTATGGAAAACAGTATGGCGATTCCTCAAGGATCTAGAACTAGATGTACCATATGACCCAGCCATCCCATAACTGGGTATATACCCAAAGGATTATAAATCATGCTGCTGTAAAGACACATGCACACGTATGTTTATTGCAGCACTATTCACAATAGCAAAGACTTGGAATCAACCCAAATGTCCATCAGTGACAGACTGGACTAAGAAAATGTGGCACATATACACCGTGGAATACTATGCAGCCATAAAAAAGGATGAGTTTGTGTCCTTTGTAGGGACATGGATGCAGCTGGAAACCATCATTCTTAGCAAACTATCACAAGAACAGAAAACCAAACACCGCATGTTCTCACTCATAGGTGGGAACTGAACAATGAGATCACTTGGACTCTGGAAGGGGAACATCACACACCGGGGCCTATCATGGGGGGATTGCATGGGAGTTATACCTGATGTAAATGACGAGTTGATGGGTGCTGACGAGTTGATGGGTGCAGCACACCAACATGGCACAAATATACATATGTAACAAATCTGCACGTTATGCACATGTTTCCTTGAACTTAAAGTATAATAATAATAATAAATAAATAAATAAAAAAGAAAGCAATCTCACTTATGTGTATAAGAGAAGATTGTATGCTCTGTGTCCATCTCCTTGCAGAGATGCATGAACAGACATGAGTTAAGGGCATGCACTTTAATGTGGTTATTAATTTTAATCACACCTTGCAAAACGTTGTTAAATTTAGGTGACATTTTTTGGCTAGCTGACATTTTCCTATGGATGGCACAGTGTGAAGAGTTACATTCAGAAGTGACCTCGTTGACCCAAGTAGTGAAACCAGAAAGCTGTCCAGTCATGGCAATTGGTCCTTCCATGCTTATACCAACACAAAATGACCAATTGAGTTTTCCTGATATGCAGTCATTCAAAGACTTGAATAGTTCTGCAGCTATCATACTAGTTGGCAACAAAAGTGCACATAACATATCCTCATGTACATCTTCTGAAAAATATATTGCACAAAAATAAGTATTGTTGCCTTACCAACATTGGTAGACTCATCAACCCGGATCACATACTGTGATGGCTCATTAACTCTCCGTAACAATTGTGCCTCCACATTCTCTGCTTTTTCTTCAAATCATCTAGTTATGGTGCTAGCCGAATGAGAAACACATGCCGCCTTTTGACTGCAGCCTCTCCTAAAAGTTCATGGCATATGTGCTGGCAGCAGGCAGGATCAACTCTTCACCAATAGTAAAGGGCCTCTTAACTTTAGCAATGTGATTAGCCACTACAAATGATGCTGTCAGTACAGACACCTTTAATAAAATGCTGGCTTTCAATAATTGCTTCTGTTCTTCTTGTCCATACTGTTTTTTCCTTTTTAAAAACTCCAAAGTCTTGTTTAATGCAGGGTGCTTGGTCTCCACACAGTGAAGCAGTCTTGAAGGTTTCATGGCTTCAATGGATAGCCAGTCACCACATATTATACAAAGAGGTCTTGGAGAATGTGAATTGTCTGGTGCAATGAACCTGTAATTTAAGTAGGACTCATAGTATTTCCTCTTAAATGCAGCTTTCTTTTTGTTGTTTGTTGGCAGTCTTAGAGTCTTCTGCTGTCTCATCATTGGGTCTTCCCTCTTTTCAAAGAAACTCTCCAGTGAAGATTATTTTTATTCATTTTGGCTAGGGTTAGCTTGTGGGCTTACAAAAACTATGATTGAGACAGGTGTGCAGTGCTGCAAAGAGGTGCGGATGGAAGTGGTAAATAAAATAATGGGCAGGACACACATGGACTAAAATAAGTGTCAGATTCTGACTTAAAGCCTGCCACCAGATGCAGCTGTACAGTTGAAGTACATCAACTCCCTTGCCACTATAAAGTCAGCCACCAGGTGCAGCTTGATTATCACCTGCCACTCACTGATAGGGTTTTGATATGAGTCTGCAGGCAACTGATTTATTATGGTCTCTGGGCAGTCAAACCTCTCTGCTAATGTTAGTCTGTGCTTGCAACCACTCCTCAGAGCTAGCATCACCACCTCAGCTCCACCTCAGATCATCAGGTATTAGATTCTCATAAGGAGCATGCAACCTAGATCCTTCTCATGAGCAGTTCACAATAGGGTTTGCGCTCCTATGAGAATCTAATGCCACCACTGATCTGACAGGAGGCAGGGCTCAGGAGGTAATATGGGCAATGGGGAGTGGCTATAAATACAGATGAAGCTTTGCTCCCTCGCCTGTGGCTCACCTCCTGCTGTGTGGCATGGTTCCTAACAAGCCATGGACCACTATCAGCTCTTGGCTCAGGGCTGGGGACCCTTGCTCACATGACCTTTTCTCTGTGCATATGCATCTCTGGTGTCTTTTCCTCTTCTTAAAATGACACCGGTCATCTTAGATTAAGACCAATCCACATGACCTCATTTAACCTTAACTACCTCTTTAAAGACCCTATTTCTAAATGCAGTCATATTGTGAGGTGTACTGAGGGTTCAGACTTTAACACATGAATTTACAGGGAATGCAATTCAGTCCATAATACTTAATGAAATGCCTTTGCTCTATTTCTACTATTATTTATTTTGTTTTATAAGAAAAGTTTCAGTTTCTGGTATAATGTGCACTGTTGAAGAGCCTTTGCAGTAATTACAATTAATAAGTACTTTATTTTTATCTAGCACCAATGAACAGCTCAGGCCTATGTATTTTTTTGTGTGAGTCAGGAGAGGACAAAAGAGGATTAAAATGTGTATTAATGTGCTCACTAGACAAGAAAAGCAAACTTTTATTCTATAAGTGTTTAGTTTTTTATATCTTTAACTTTTGATATTTTACTAAACTTATTTGTTCATTAACTTAATAATGTTATTTAATAGAATCAGTGTTATTCATAATTTCACAAACACTTTTTCAACATCCTATGTACTAAGCACTGTGGTAGGAGTTATAAGTACAACACCAAATAGGATATATGGGAAAGATATATAAGAAAGATATATAAATAAGATATTTCTTCCCTTAGCGGTCTTTCAGTCTAGTGAGGATATGAACTGGCAAGTAAAATGTAGTCAGCAGAGTATGATATCATGGATAAATACAGAGCCCATGGAAGCAAATGGACAGGACTTTGCATCTGTTTGGTGGGAATTGCTATAGAAACCGAGAATTAGGGTTGAGCATAGAGTTTTTAAGACAAAAGTGATGGGTGAAAAGAAGAGGTGACAGTCCTCAGAGCCAAACAGTGTTTACATCTGTGTGCTCTCTCCTTTAGAAGCTCTAGGCCTTCTGCAGAAGCAGCTCTCCTGAGGGAAGTTGCTGCATGGACTTTCAGGCCACTGATTGATTCTTCTTGCAAAGAAATGACCCCAAATATTTGAACCTTTGAACATGTGCTCAGGGAAGCTATTGATCTATATATAGATCCTGCATATAACCTATGCATTCTTTAAAACTCAACCCAAGCAGCACCCCTGCTTGAATGCTTCCTGAAAGATCATTCTTTCACCGTCCACCTCCCTGTACAGATTAAGATCTGAAAGTTTGTTCTGCCGGTCTGGGAACCTTTCTGTACCCTGTAGCCTGGAAACCCACTGTATCTTTTCTCAACTGACTTTCTGGTTGTTTTCCTGTTAACAATAGTAGCTGAATCTGAATCCCAAGCACCTCACACATAGTAAACACTCAGAAAAAATCTGCTGAACAGTGTTAGTCTTTCAGAGTCATTCTGGCTCAGCAGCCAAAAGATCCTGTGTCCGAGGCCAGTTTCCTTCTGTTGGCTCCATTCTAAGCTCAGCATGCCATGACTCACTGTTTCCTAGACAATGTCATTTGTTGGCATGGCTATGAAGCCCCATCCACTTGTGGACTTTCCCAAGGATTTCAGAATCTCCCTTTAAAATCCCTTTCTCCAAGCATTTCCATCACAGGGGCCTCAAGATCAAAGGAGTTATAGAATATTGTTACCCTGAGGATAAATATTGTTACCCTGAGCGTAAAACCCTGAGGGAAATTGCCAGACATTTCCCACATGAACTTTACTTATAGCATCTACAAAAGAGAAAACAATATGTGGTTTACTTTATAAATTTGGTGAAATAAAACCTAATAAGCTAATTTTAATGTAGCAGACATGAGTGTGATTTGAGTGGAGAACCAGAAAGATAGAAAGATATATATATGCCTAGTCCAAACTACCACTTTAGTGTCAAGGAAAGAAAAATCTCTTTGAACCGAAGCCAAGGAAAACTTTTCATAAAATCATGTAGGTCTGTTTCATTGTTTTGGCCATACAACAGCATCTTCTTTCATTTGTTACTGTTACTAGTTACTAGGGTCACAGTTGCTAACCTAAAAAATAAGGATGAACACTTTTAGATAATTTAAAAAACAATGCCAATAAGATAAATCAAGACATAATCACAATCATAGATAAATGTACCATTAAGCTAATTAGAGCCCCTCACTTTTTCAGGCTTTTTTCAGGGCCTTGGGAAGGGCCCTAGGAATGTGCTCATGTGGTCATATGGTTTTATACAATTTGCTGATAAGTCATATATTTAATCAAGTTGATTAGGACTGCTTTTGTTTCTCTCACTCTGACTTTATTTCTTTACAGTTCTCCTTATATTGGGTGATGTTGGAGTAGCTAGACATGTTTTTGAGATGTGGCTGGGGGAAGTTGAGTTGAGGGTACTCAAATTTAGTTTAGCTTTAGTGATATGTATTTTATTGGTTGACAGTTATCTTATGAATGGTTCTGTTTTTACTAGCCATCCTGGTGTGAGACTGGCTCCCAGGTATACTCCTTTGCTTACTGTGCACACTCACTCAGCATTCTGATGCAGAAATCAGAATGTGTTCTAATATACACAATACGAAAATGGTGCAGGTATGGAAAAGACAAGGTTGAAATGCACAGATCCAGGAGCTAGTCTGGGGAATATTATTCTAATAATCAGAGTGAAAAATCATAAGCAGATAATTCACTTTATATCAATCCTAGATTAAAAAAACCCTCCCCTTCAGGAATATACTCAATAATACAGGGTCTTTGATTATAAATACTTTATATTTTTTCCCTTATTTGATTGGAATGATCATGTTCAATTGGAATTTAATAATGTTTCAGAGAATATCAGAATTTCTGTGTTTGTAGAGCACGTACCTGTAGAAGCATGACAAACAATGAGTTCATCCATATGCGATGCTGCATACTTTATGCATTCAGCTATCAATAATAGCTATTTTTATTGATAAATGTAATTTAATTTAATCACTTATATTTACATTGCTAATATACAGAGTTTTTCTTTCAAACCACAGGTTAATACACACTAAAGGACAATGCCGTTAAAGGAGAAGAGGAACTTTGGAAACTATGCTGTCTGAAAGGAAAGCAAGGCACTCTTCATTAACAGCTAGTGGGTTCCTAATTTCTGCCCATGAAGGCATATTCATATTGAGAGAGCACCCTGTGAAGGGGAAGAACCATGCACGCTAATTCTTGTTGTCTTCTTCTGAGCTAGTGGGCTCATCGTTCATACAAACTAATGTGTCAACATTAAAACCAAAAGGGAGTTGAATTGATAAATGACTTGGGAGGCTCTAACAGTTGTAATAACTATGGCGACGGAAGAACACTGGCCATAATATTTGTTATTACCACTGGTATCTGGATCTATAACTAAAAAAGCTTCTTCATTTCTCCAAACTAATAGATATGACAGGTATTCATTATTTTTGCCACACTTAGCTCTACTTAAAGAAATATTCTAAACTCAATCTCAAATCCACTAATGGAATTTCTGTTGCAGTCTCTCCTATAGTCAAAAAATAATTAGAGTAACTGAATAGTAGTTTTATACCAGATAGATATTTGAAGAAGAAATAGTCCTCATATATACTTAAATATTCTCCAAATATCTCCCTTGCCCTCCCCCTAATACCATCATTTCTTTGTTTCAGGGAAATGGCATTTTAATAAAACACTTACTGTGATGTACCATTTACTGGGCAAGGGCAGCTGCCTGGCCAATTTGAAAGAGCACAGAAGCAAAGGCTTAATGCTTTGATCTAGAATCCTGGCTCCACCAATTCTCTGAGTCCCAGTTACCTCCTCTGTCAAGGGCTAATAACCCTTGTTTTTGAGGTTGGTGTGAGAATCAAATGAATTAATCCATAGAAAAAGCCAGCACACTGCCTATCCTGGAGCAAATACTCAATATGTATTTTAATTCCCCCACTCTTTGCAGCTTTGCCCATGACCTCTACTGCAGCCTCAAGCCCCACAAACCTAGACATTAATTTGTATGTTAATAATCTCCCATGTTTGCGAGAGAGTTTGGAGCTTTCATATTCATCTACCATTGGTAAGCCAGCTTATCTGAGGTCCCACA
Organism: Macaca fascicularis; assembly: GCF_037993035.2. Classification (NCBI taxonomy): domain Eukaryota; kingdom Metazoa; phylum Chordata; class Mammalia; order Primates; family Cercopithecidae; genus Macaca; species Macaca fascicularis. Next base: position 59,763,562 of record NC_088379.1, read on the forward strand.
GCTGATCAATTACAGGGCTGAAATGGTTAACTCTAGGTCCAGTACGCTACCTGCTCTCCACTCTCTCCTACACAGCCTCTCACATAGCTTTGAGGGGGAACAAACAGCGCTTTTCAACAAAGGAAAGTGTGCTGAATCCGTGAATTATTACTTTGACCTAGAACATTTCAAAAGAAGAGCTTAAGGGAAAATTTAAAATTATAAGAGAAAATAACTTCTACTTCCCTGACCTGTTTTTTTATCCCAGTTACGGTGACTCACCTCCTTCGCTTCAGGCATCTTGCTTGAGTGCTGTAGTGCATCATAGGATATGCTCATCATGGAAAAAAAAAACCCAGTACCCAAGGAGAAAAACCAAGCCCCCACTAGAATGTCAGCTCCATAAGGGCAGGGATTTTTCTATTTTATTTAGTGATGTCTCCCAAGTTCTTAAAATACTACCTGGAACATAGTAGGTGCTCTGGTGAATGAGTCAGTTCTATTGAATAAGAATGAGAGTGTGAATTCTAACATCACAACAGAATCTCAGGCAACTGTGATCTGGCCCTTAGTCTGAATTCCCACAGTACTTAGGCAAGTTGGCCTGGAACTGCTCTCAGGGATCAAGTGAGGTGTCAGGTGGTCTCCATCTACACTGCAAACTTTTATAGGGCAAGGGCTGGGCCTTGTCTCTCAGCTCAATGCTAATCCCCAGCAGATGCGTTTTAAACAGACACATACACGTACATGCATATATATATATATATATATATATACTCTTTGAGAAACTGATATTTGTACAAATTTGAAAGTAGTTTTATAGGCATATTTCTACATAATAGATTCAATTTGCTTAAACCACAGTAATACATGTACTTTAAAAAAAAAATTCAAAATGCCAATTTCTTAATTTGCAATCTAGTCACCTATGTGTTGGTATCTTTTAACCAAAAGGTTAAGTACCTGAATTGGGCCATTTCTGAGTTACTATAAAGGACTATAAAGCACTATAAAGGAATAACCATGAATGGCTAACTTATAAAGAAAAGAGGTTTAATTGGCTCATAGTTCTGCAGGCTGTGCAAGCATGACTTCAGCAACTGCTTCTGGTGAGGGCCTCAGAAAACTTACAATCATGGCAAAAGAAAAAGCAAGAGCAGTGAATGTCACATGGTGAGAGAAAGATCAAGAGAGAGAAGAGGGAAGGTCCCAGACTCTGCAACTAGATCTCACATGAGCTAACTGAGCAAGAACTCACTTATCACCAAGGGGGATAGTGCTAAGCAATTCATAAGGAATCCGTCCCCAAGATGCATTCCCCTCCCACCAGACCCCTCCTCCAACATTGGGAATCACATTTCCACATGAGATTTGGAGGGGACAAACATCCAAACTATATCAGTATCTAAATTAGAAGACTGTGCAGAGTTAAAGGCAAAGGACATGGAGAATTTTGAGGGCTCTTTCATCAAGGTATGGTGAGGCTTAACAGAGGCCACCTCCTGGTCAACAGTTCAGGGTCCCTCCTCCCCGTTCCACCACTTGGCTATTTTTATGTTTGTGGTAACTATATTTCATGCTGTGGATAGTAGTTTAAATAGGAGGGCATTCTATAAAAAAGTTTTGAGAAAATGGTGACAAACTTTAAGCAAATAAATAATAAGAATGTTTTTTAAAATTACATAAAAATGAAACTTTTCCATCTAGTTTGGGATAACATTCTTCTATGGCTTCCTGGGTTGTTCCTCCAATGACTCTCTTTTTTGTGTGTGCCTTCTGAGTCACCTACCCTTGTTTTCTCCTATGAATCTGGACACCATACTTTCAGAAATAGAGGGCAGGATATCCAGTCCTTGTAATGCATTGGAGAGTAAAATTTTTAAAATCAAAATGTCACAGGAAACAGAGAATGAGAATTTACTAAGTTTTGTAGACTAACATACTGTTACAGGACTCCTTTGGTGCTGCTTCACCAGCTGAAAATCTCTGTGGCTGCTGTGACCTCTGCTTGTGGTCTTGCCAGGGTCTGCTGGGCTCACTCTTCCCACTCAGCCTGGTGGGCTGTACTCAGCTTGTGCTACCTGCCTGGATCCCACATCTGAACAGGGACTCTGTGTTTTGCCTGTGGCTAAACTGGGCATGCTACAGGCAGCTTTTGCATTGGGAGCCGGAGTCTAGATAAGGGGAATGCAGTGGCACCTGAAAACTCAGAGATGCCAGCAACTGTGGAGCCCCAAGTGATGTTACAGCTCTAGCCCGGGGAATCCCGAGGTCTAAGCTCCCAAGAAATGTTGCAGCTTTTGTAGTTTAGCAAGCCACCCAGGAGGGAATGGTGCCTAACTGCTTCACTTCTTTGAGCCTGCAGCTTGGAGGATGGAGACATGTTACAGCTCTCCCTGCTGCTTGCAGCTTAGAGGATGGAGATGTGTTGTGTCATGACTCATTTGTTCCTGCTAAATAGGTTGATGTGGCACCCAGTGGCTTTTTTCACTCCTGTAACTCAGTGAGCAGGAGTATGTGTTACACCCTTTTGGCAGGTTCCGGGTTCTTGTCCTGTGACTAAGAAGAATGACGTACATAGACACTGGAGAGTGCGCAAAGCAGAGAATAATTTTCCTGAGTGTCAGAAAAGCTCTTAATACAAGAGGGAACTTGAAGTGGATAGTCCTCTGTGTGAGAGGAGACTCAAAAGCAGGTGGCTGTCTGTAAGGCTGAGTCTAGGGTTTTTATGGGCTCCGAATGGGGGAGTATAGGCTGATTGATCTATGGGTAGGCCTGGAAAAAGCATCATTATATTGGCTAAAAGGCATCGAGGAAATTCTCACTCTGGTCATGGGCTCTACCCAGAACTGGCAGCTCAATTTTCAGGCTCCTGGCTGTCTTTGGCTTGCAGATCAGGTTTTACCAGGGACACATCCCTGTCTGCCTAAGAATTTGTCTATCTCCTGTTGCTATCAATATGACCAATTTGACCAGCCATTTACAGGTCAAATTATGTGACTACATAGTGTGGCATGTGAAGATCCTAACTATACCCAGATAGATTATTATAAGTATCATCTTCCCCATTCTTGTGTTCTAGTCTCCAGTAGAATATATCAACTGTCAATTCATCAGAAATACTACCAACACCAAAAAAAAAAAAAAAAAAAACCAAAAAACCAAAAAAACCCTTTCAATCAGGAAAAGTTAAATTTATTAGAATTACTCAACAGGAAGAATGATGCTCTGACAGCATTTTAGTGTCTCAGAAGGAAAATGTTCAGAGAATTGGGCTTAAAATGTTTAAAACTGATCTGACAAGGTAAGGAATGAACTGGAATTGGGCACAGCTGCTGACATAATAGAGCTAGTGAACAAAAGAGGTGAGGTCTTGCTAGAATAAGCAAACTTGTCTGAGGAGTGATCTGCTAGCTCAGATGTGCAAACTGATGTCCTGAATAAACTGACTTAGAAGAATTTCCTGAAACAAATGGCAAAGTTCTCCATGAGCTTAGTTTTATTTTCTACATAAGAATTTCCTGGAACAAAGAGTTAAGTCATAGTAATACAAATAGTGTTAGTTATCCAAAGAATGCTCTAAAAAGCAGAGAACTTCTCAGTAGCCTCAACTCCTGGAACAGTACCTAGTATAAAATAAGTGCACATAGAAATATATCTGGTAGTCAAAAAATATTACAATATTTGTTGAGTTGAATGAAGATTATCTTGGTCCTAATTATAATGTTAATTGAGATAGAAATTGTTGCAGATTTGAAAATGCCCACAAGAGGAAGCCAGGGATCGGAATTCTAGTACTGATTCTACCACTAACTACTAATCTGTCTGAAACTCCATTTATTTACCAGACTAATAAGCAAATTTGACTAGATTATTTCTAAGATCCCTTCAATTCCAAAATACACTATCACTTTCCACATTCACTTAGGAATATTTAGACCTCCTGCAGATACACATTTAACTACTAGGGCACACAGGCTTCAGTTGTTGCTTAGAAAAGATAATGCATTCTGAGATTAGGGCTGATGGAAAGATATTCCAAAGTCTCACTTGGTGTCTATTAATAGCAATTTGGGGATCAATAGAATGCCTCATGTGTCCCAGAACATGTAGGCATGGGGTGCCCAGATTTATGATCCAGAGGAAAAAAATCCTTCACCTTCTAGTATTTCATTCCTAGAGCCTTTGCTTGTTTCAAAATAAAAACAATAACAATAACAATAATAATAATAATAATAATAACTAAAAGTGGTATTGCTATCAGTCCAGTGAGAACAACTCCCAAGAATTTTCTGTTTATAAGAGTTGCCTAGATGATGAAACCCAGGAAAAATCAATGAGTGAAAGAGAAAACCAGCTAAAGGGGAAAAAATATCCAACAGATCCCAGCAGAGGATAATGAGAGCAGAGGACAGAAGCTACAGTAAGGGGAGGAAAAAGGGGATAAAGTTGATGCAGATTATGTTTATGCAGAGCTATAAGCAGTGGTGTGTTGGTAAAACAGCTTTCAAATTAAAAAAAATCAGATTTGTAGCATTTGCTGATTTCCATAAACACTCCCACTGTGGCCAAATTTGTGCTTCCAACAGTGAATAACTGGCTATCAAAATTCCAGACCATTTAATAACCTGCTCTGTAAGCCTGTACGAGCTGGCCAGAGCAATGAGGTAAGTGAGGCTGACTGAGTAGCTCTCGCTGACCAAGGGTGAGCTCCTATAGGACCCTCGGGATGATGACTCTTCAATTACTGAATACTTTTTCTGGGGTTTTCTTTTCTTTTCTTTTACTGAAATTCTCACTATGCTTTGCCTTAGGGAATTGGTATTCATATCCTGTAAGTCAAGAAAAGTTTTTTTGAGGGGAGCTTGAATAAATTGAAGTGGGTCAACTCTCAAGTGCCAGACACCCCTGTTCTGAGGTTTAGATGCCAATTACTATTTCTTCAGTGATCCTTGGCCACTCTGAGATGGGAGTGGTCTGGGAGAGAAAGGAATGGAATGTCAGTGAAAACACTTCCTGTTCTCAGCCTGCCCTGGGGCCTCACTCACTCCCAGCCTTGCATCTCAGACCTTGGCCTTCCTGTGAAATGAACATTCCTTAGCCCTAGCTTCCAGGAATATTGGATGCTAGACTCTAAAATAAACTGATACCTTTCACAGGCCAAACCAGAAGAAAACCAGGAAACATATGGCAAAATAAGTTTTCCTCGACAAATTATTTTCCATGTCATATTTGCATAAATTTGTCATGGGCCTGCCACTTCCATGAAGGGGGAAACCAGCATGACTCTAGCATGCTGGCATCCTGGTGCCCTTTGCAGCTGAGGTCAGACTGTTTCTCCTCTTGCTTCTTTTCTGCATTTCTTAGTGGACTCATGACCAACACATTTGAAGCTACAGATGATTATATTCAACACTGTATGTGCTATGAGTGAGCAGCCTGAATTGCACAACAGTATTTCATTTGGCTAATATTTCAGTTTGTTGAGTCATAAACCTGAGAAGCAGCTACAGACCACAAAATCGCATTTTCTGACTCAGAGCATGTGAGAGAGAAGTGGTAGCTAAAGGTTCAGCACAGCAGTCACTGTTGGCACAACCATCTGACTTCACAACCTTGTTCTAGAATCTAGATTCCTCTCTACTTCAGTCAATGGCATTGCTTTACAAATTCAATGTAGATCTCAGACCTTCAAGAACATGTCCCAAAACACATGATGAACAGCATCTGGTGTTCAGCCTTTTTTCCCTCTAACTGTGAAAGTGTCCCACCAGGAAATGACAATAGCTCTCAGGCTATTAACTCATGGGTCACTTGATGCCTTTTGTGTGAACAGTACAAGTTGAGAAATGAATTTCCTGCTGCTGAAATTCTAATACTTAGAAACTCTTCAATGAACAAACACAAATATATTATTTGTATTAGTAGTGGGGGAAAAAGGGTTTTTTTTGTTTTTTTTTTTTAAACCAAACAATTTAAGTGTCTTGACAAATGTCAGCATAGTGGGATAGGATCTTAAACCATCAAACAGTGGTTTTTCCTTGTGTTGTAGTTTTTCAAGGGTCCATTGAAGAATCAAGAAATGTTGATTCTTCATTTTTCTTAATCATGTTCCATTGTTCTATGTTATCATAAAATGACTTTAATTAAAATGCTAATTTTAACTAAAATTAATGGCTTTCTCACCTGATGTCTTAACTATTGAAACATATTATCTGCACTCTCCTTTCTTTCCCAAGAATGTCCTATTCAATTCATTAAGCTCTGTTGAGTTCCAAGCACTTATAAAATGAACTCCATGTGTAGATAAAAACAGAAATAATTCTTGTTTCAAAAACAAAAAAATTCATCTGAGGGGGTGTCAAAATTAGCACACATTAAAATATGTTATAATAACCTAGGTTTTTTCCCAAATTCATCTTTTAAGTCATCTGTTCTAGGACAATTTTTCATAATTTTCCTCCATATGTACTCCTTCAATGCTTCATGAGGCCATATCTAATAATTGTGGGGTCTTGAGAGAGAGTTCAGAGAGGCCCACATTTCTCTGTCTAAATATTTAATGTTTTCTTAACTTGCTAACAAAATGTTAAATAAAATGAGTCCAAGGATCTTCCTATCTTCACAGATATACACTTGTGCACTACATAATGACATTTTGGACAACTACAGATGGGATACACATAGGATGACAGTACTATTAATATATATTGACTGTATACTTTGTGTGTTCAGATACACAAATACTATTGTGTTACAATTACCTATAGTATTCAGTACAGTAACATGATGTACAGCCTTGTAGCCTAGGAGAATAGAATAGAGTATATAGAATAGGTGTGGAGTAGGCTACACCATCTGGATTTGCATAAGTGCACTCTAAGATGTTCACACAAGGAGGAAACAGCCTAATGACAGATTTTGCAGAATGCATTTTGATCTTCATGTGACACATGACTATATATTAATAACATTTTTTAAATATATAAAGTTATGGAATTTGTATGATGAGAATCAGCAAAATATCAGAGAAAAGTGAATTTGGAATTCCATATCTGTTATTGTGCAGGCACTGTTTGGATGCATACAAAATAAAATCGTGCATAATTTAAGATTTATTCTATTACTCTATATTTATTATATAAAATTTATTTTTCTTCACTTCAGTAAAATTAGTAATTACATTTTTATAATAGAAATGGTCACATAATTTTTGTTCTATAGACAATAGTGCCATTTTAGATGATGCTTCAATCAATTCTTACATTTATTTATAATTAATTTAAATTTGGAGACATTTTACTCTTCTAATTCAGTGACACTAAGATTCCTAAAGCATTACTTGGATGCAGAAACAAAGCATACATTTGATGCTATATTCACACATTATAATATGTCATCTGTGGTAAGTTACCTATACACTGAGTTTTCAGAATAAATTAAAAAGCATCTGGTGGACTGATTCCTTAGGGTTATGCTCATTAACTGATCTCAGAAAAAGATGTGGAAAATGTGGAAGTAGTCGGCAGTAAGGATACGTGGTCCTGTTGACTTTTTCCAAGCTTCTTAGGCCAAGTTCCCTGTGAAAATTTGGTTTCTAAATATGCTTCGAGCTCCTCATAGTCATTCCAGAGCCAAAGAGAACAGAAGGGAGCTCAACCGCCATGATCGTTATTCTTTAGGATCCCCACTATGTGCCTATGGGATCTCAGCATTGGACTTGAACTTTGTTAATCAAGAGAGTAAATATCTAGTGTTAAGGAAGTTTAGGAGGTTAAGGGTCATTTGGTGCCCACTCTAGGTTCTGGTTCCTCAGGTGAAAGAAGTGCCCCCAGGTTCTCTAATACATTTGTGGGTTTTTTTTTTTTTTTTTTTTTTTGCAAGGTTGTGATAGTGAGATCTTCTGAAGCTTAGGCTCGGGACAGGGAGGCCTTCTTTCCTGGGTGTAAAAGCAGTAATGGATCCCATACGGAACTGACCAAACATGATACATTTAAAAAAAAAATTGTTTATTCTACATTTTATAATTTGAGCACTTTAAGAACAAGTTCAGTATTTTACCCTTATTTTTAATCTCAGTTCCTTACATATGTAATCATACATAATGTCTGGCATAAACACTGGGTTATTATCACCTGTTGACATCCCTGTCTGCTCAACCAGAGTGTGGCTCTTGTGAGAGAAGGAATAGACACTTTGATTTATGGATCTCAGTGTCTCCCTCAATCCTGGAAATACGGTTGCTGTTTAATAAATAGGTCCAGTGGTTGAGTATACGTGTAGCCTTAGAACCGTTCTGAGGAAGAGGAGAGACAGTGTAGTCAATGTCTCACGTGGCCTGAATGTTAGTTTGGCAAACATCTGAATAAGGCAAGAAGAAAATACAGAACCAGAAGGGCACTGGAGCACAGAAGCAGCTCCTGGTCTCCATTCCACCATTTCAGCTATTTTGATTTTATTTCTCATTTCAAAATCTTCATTCCTGAATCTTGGACTACCAGTTGGCAAAACTTTCAAAGTTAGTTAAGTAACTTCAGATCCCTTGGATGTGCCTCTCTTTTCCCTCTCTTGAGAATCATTCATTATTTTGTTTTATTTTTCGTCCCAGTCTCAATGTCTCCCCTTCTTTTTGAACTCATGAACTATCCTTCATCTGCTTCCTGGCTGTGTGCCTCAGGGATGGAGGAGTGGGAAGGGAAAAGGGGCCTTCACAGTGTTTCACGCACTGCCAAAATTAACAGTTTTGTTTCTCCTTGTTGCTCTCTCCTTCCAGGGAGGTGACAGGACTCTGGAAGTAAAACTGTACTTTGTACTTAAGAGATTAGCAAGCACTGGTATTACCAATCTTAGCAAAGATTTATGTGCTATAGAATGGATAAAAGCTGCAGTACTGCACTTAAAATGACCATGTCAATGTTTGTCCTTTTATGGAAACCAAGCATAAGTCAAAGTACAGATGGACAGCCCTGAATATTTTGCTCTGCATAAATCCCCTGGGAGCTTTTGTACTTTCAGTGTGGTCTGGGAGCTACAATAATGACTTAGATTGAATAGTTTTCTCCTTGGAGGAATGAAGGCATATGGTCAAATTTAATCTGATTTAAAGGAAATGAGTTGAAGGACAGTTGAGATTAGACTTTTATAAGGGATTGTTGGAACCATAAAGTTTAAAATATAGCCACCGTCATTGCTTTTGTTCCAAGTGTAATGGTTGCAGGTATACAAGAGAGCTAACAATGTTGTATTTCACAAAACCGTATTTTCTATCTATTTTTATCATGGATAGGCATGCAAAGTAGAGAAAAAATGACGATAAAGATGTAACAGAAAAGGATTACATCCCGGATAAATATATTATTACAGAAACTCCTCTGTAGTACAAAGACTTTCAATTTGTATCCAACAAATAATTTATACATGCTATTAAATTCAATAAAATTCTATAATAGAGACAAAAAATGTGGTTACATTGTTAGCATATAAAATTAATATAGGTCTTGAAAGGGTCAAAGCATGCTTCAGGCTCAAATGTGGATTTCTCAGAAAGGTATTGCGTCAGTAGTGGGGGCCAAATTAATCCAAAACTAAAGAGTATTGTGGACCCACAATAAGAAATCTTAGAAACAATTTTGGAAAGAATCAAACTGATCCCAGGTAACCTAAATATTTCCCCGATATTTTACCTTCAATGCCACAAGTTATTTTGCTAAAATACAAATACAACCATGTCACTCACTTACGTATAAACATTAAAAGTTTCTCTTTCACCTACATTTTGAGTTCCAATTTTGTTAGTATGGCAGATACCTTGGCTTCATAATGTGAAAATGGGCATATTTTGAATACCTATCTCTTGAGTTGGTGTCTATGTGTAAGGAGATGTTATGCACATACACACACACACAGACATGCACTCACATATGCACATGCAGGTTCAATCTCAGCCCTCTTCCAGATATAAAAATATACAAAATAACATTCTTATTATTAGTTATTCATAATTATAATTTTCATATTAGTATATTGTTATTTTGTGTACTGTCACAGACAATTTGGCAGGTTGAGTTAGACATTTAGCAAAGACAAAGATTTTGGCAAAAATAAACAAAGAAAGTTAAAATTGAGCAAGTTCGTTCATTGATTTTTTTTTGAAAAATTAACACACCAGGAAGTAGGGTGCCAGTGGTAAAGTATTAAGGTTTAATATTTTCTTTATTTCCCTTTTATACCTGCCACAAGTAACATTCATAGCTGGATATAATAATCCGTCGGTGTGGCCCAAATGACCAAAGGACTGAAACAAATTCTGCTGAGCAAACCAATACTGGTACTAAGTTAATCTTTTAACTCTGCTGAGAACACTGCCAAGTGGCCACTCTTATCAGCAGGAACATCTGAAGCTGGCGTTCCTGCTGGGAAAAGCTCAGCAATTTACTGTAGCTGCCTGTTGTGCAAACTTTTAGGGAGTAATGACATTAAAATGGAATATGCTTCAACTTTCTTTTTTTCCTGATTGGAAATTCTCATCAGATAATGTCTACAAACTTGGAACTTATTATATAGTCACAGCCTCAATCAATATAAGAACATCTCTGAAGGGATATTTTCACTCCTGGAAGTTCTTTTTTTGCATCTTGTGCACCAAGTGTTGTTTTACAGTTACCCATCTGTATAAGACACAGAAGTATTATAAAATAACAGTTAAACTAACAATATGTGATGCATTATGGCATATGTATTTTTAAATTCCATCCTATTATAATCCTATTATATTTTATTCATATATTTATATATACTTTTTTTTTTTGGGTGGGGGGGGACAGAGTCTTGCTCTGTCACCAGACTGGAATGCAGAGGTGCAATCTCGGCTCACTGCAACCTCTGCCTCCCGGGTTCAAGGGATTCTCCTGCCTCAGCCTCCTGACTAGCTGGGACTACAGGCGCCTGCCACTATGCCAGCTAATTTTTTTTCTGTATTTTTAGTAGAGACAGGGTTTCACTATGTTGGCCAGGGTGGTCTCAATCTCTTGGCCTCATGATCTGCCCACCTCGGCCTCCCAAAGTGCTGGGATTACAGGCATGAGCCATTGCACTCGGCCCCATTAAATTTTTAAATACTGGCTACAACCCACAAAATTGACTTTATGACCCTCTAGTGGATCATGACTTGTAGTTTATATGTATTGAAGTATTGCTCTAGTATCTTGATGACAGACCAAGCTTTAACAGTTTATAGTGGTATCTACCTTCTTATTAGTGCCTTCTAAGATACTTTGAGAGCTTCTAGAGGTATGATGCTTAGCTAGATCCTTTACCTATGCTACCATCTGCCTTCAATTTTTTTTTTTTTTCCATAGAGACAGGGTCTCACTGTCTTGCTCAGGCTGGTTTTGAACTCCTGGCCTCAAGTGATTCTCCTGTCTTTGCTTCCCGGAGTGCTGGGATTACAGGTGTGAGACACCACTCCCAGCCTGCCTTCAATCCTAATATCAGATTCTGACATGGTGTTGAGAGTTGCTGGGAACTTCACGGAGTGAATTTGGGGGCTGATGGCACAATAAGCAGGAGGTTCTCTGGGCTGCTGGGGCTCTGGAGGCTACTAGTTGTCACTTCTACATGTCTGTTTGGTTCCTGATCAAAACTGTATTACATATTTTAATAAATGCATTATTTTCTTGTAGTGTTGAAAAATAATAAAATATTCTCCGTAGACTTAATTAAGATTCTTTTACATGTCCTCTTCTTCCCCAATCACTCCCTTGTCTAGAGAAAGACTGGCTATGAGCTTCTGAGTCAGACAGTCTTGGGTTTGAATTTAATTCCACCTCTAAGATCTTGTACTCCAGTTTCCTTGCCTATAAAACAAGACTCATGATTCCAGACTCCCAGCATTCTTGAAATTATTAAAATGACAGTACACTGAAAAACTCAGGCACTGCATCTAATAAAAAATTGGAACCTAATGAATAAATATTACTTGCCTTCTCTTCCTTTGGCGCTTTATCTCCAGAGCACCTGTTTTGATGAGTGGTGGACACAATCCCTGAGCTAACAAGCAATCTACTAAAGAACCACAGTCAAGCAAGAATTTTTCTTCCACAGGGTCACAACCCAAAGCTGGGGTGCCAGAGCCAGTAAGGAAAAATTTAGCACAATGGATATAAACCACAGTTTTCAAAAAATCACAAAAGCCCCACAGAACATGTCAATTGCTATGTTTATAATACTATGAAGTATTCCTAGGTTCTGATCATTGAGAGACTGCCTTAATTCTTTAGTGGAAAAAAATAAGAAATACACATAATATGTAACTAAATCAATTATGTATTTCTTCATGGAGTCAGACACAACAAAGGGGTTGCACCACTGTCCACTTTGTGTGTGTGGCAGGAAAACCTGAAAGCAAAGGAGCTGCTAAGCATAAACAGTGTGAGGACTATCAAGTCTTATCAGAACAGTGTTATCTGTCTTCTATTCGGTAATTCCAGAGCCCCATATCTCAACTTCCACCAGATCTATCTCTAAAATCAGTTGTACTTCTTTATTTATCTTTCTAGTCTGTTCTCTAGAGGAGCAAGCTTTATGTTGGAAGTTATATCAGCAATGTCTTCGAGGCAAGTCACAGGAAAGCAGAGCCACACCACTCATTTTGCTGCCCAAGTAGCAAGAATGTCAGTGCTCGGCATGGAGCAGTAAGTTTATATTTTTCAGGTCTATTAGATTGTACTAGTCAAATCTGAAAAATATAATAAAAATTAAAGGGGAGAATGGAATTTAGGAAACTGTGCTTCCATTTTAGAGATAGCATCTTTGAGTTAGTAATTGCATGGGTTTACAACTTGTGCCTGTAACAGTGGCTCTCAACTCATATTAAGACAAGAAGGAATTTGTTATGTTAAGTTTCATAACACTGGTGCGCTTCAAAACTTCAGAAGCTTGGTCTAGGGCTGTTGCAAGTTAAATCATGGAAAGTGGTATATTAAAAAAAGAAAAAAGAATTCTTCTTCCCTTCTGAAAGCAAATAATTTTTAGTAAAGAAGTTCTAGGAATAACATACATAATTCTATAAATGATGGGCTGATTCTTGAAATTTCTCAAGTTTTGGGGGAGCTGTTACTGTAGTAATAGAAATTTTACTCGATTTACTCACATCAATACTTTGGGATGGGTCTGGCCATCATTTTTTTTTTTTTTTTTTTTGAGGCGGAGTCTCGCTCTGTCGCCCAGGCTGGAGTGCAGTGGCCAGATCTCAGCTCACTGCAAGCTCCGCCTCCTGGGTTTACACCATTCTCCTGCCTCAGCCTCCCGAGTAGCTGGGACTACAGGCGCCCGCCACCTCGCCCGGCTAGTTTTTTGTATTTTTAGTAGAGACGGGGTTTCACCGTGTTAGCCAGGATGGTCTTGATCTCCTGACCTCGTGATCCGCCCGTCTCGGCCTCCCAAAGTGCTGGGATTACAGGCTTGAGCCACCGCGCCCGGCCTGGCCATCATTATAAGCTGATGTTTTATGTTGTTCTTTAGTTCTTTAGCACAAAATAAAGAAGTTTGGGCAGGTAGCTGTTAATGCCCAAGGCAGAGTCATTTTGTAAATCTTTTCTGATAAATGGATAGGGTAGAATTTTACTCTTATTCTCATTTTATATGGAAAGTAATTGAAACTAAAATTTCAAACAAACAATAGACCAAAAAAGTATGCTAAGAGCCCATAAGGATATAAATACACCCTCCTTTAAAATTTCTGATGTTGAAAAATTGTAAAGATAAATTAGAAGATATTTCTTTGAAAATATTTCTTTCTTTGTGTGTGTGTGTGTGTGTGTTCAAAAGGCTTTATCAGAGTGCTTCTGTTTAGTAAATGTCTTAGTCAGTTTGAGCTGCTATAACAGAATGCCATAGTCTAGGTGGCTTAAACAACAATTATTTCACAGTTCTGGAGGCTGGGGAGTCTAAGATTAAGATGCTGGCAGATTTCATGGTTGGTGAGGGCCCTCTTCTCATTTTGCAGATGGTGGCCTTCTTGCTGTGTCCTCACAATGCGGAAAGGGAGAGAGAACCAAAGATTGAAAGCTCACTGATTTCTTGCTATAATGGCACTTATCCCAGCATGGGGGCCATATCTTCATAACCTCACCTAAACCTAATTACTTCCCATGGTCCTGTCTTCTAATATTAGCACGTAAGGGCATCAGGGCTTCAACATCTGAATTTGAAAGAGTACGGTTGTAAAACACCACTTCTATTTTGTTACTTAACAAATATTTACATAACACTTTACATGCACTGATGGTTTACACATATTCACAATCAATACTTCTAACAACCCTGTGAGGCAGGCACTATTATAAGCCCTTCTACAGGGGAGAAACATGAACAAATAAAGCATAAATTACCAAAGGTCATGAAGCAAGTTAGTGGTATGGCTGAGACTTCAGCCCTGATATTCTTATCCAGTGATCTCTACAGCTGCAGCATCCAGGGAACACTCTATTCCTAAGGCAGTCCCACTTCTTCATCCTCCTGCCACTCCCAGCTTTTCTCATAGCAGTGGCAGGATATCTCACATATCCCTGAAGTCTGCATCCACCAGGAAGAATTAAGACAGAGTATTATAGGCCTACAGCTTAATTTTTAAAGGGAGGGAACATTGAAATTGATGACGAAAAGTCAATAATCCAGTGAGAAGGCATCAGCTAAACAGGTTTGGAAATGCTTTATTGACATTCCTCTAGAACTGAAATTTCCTTAATAGCTGTTTCTCTAGAGGGAACCAATCCCAGGATGCTGGTAAATACAGATGGCATGGAAATGCAATTATGTTAGTAATCTAGTATGTACATATCAGATATGTCTGCTTGTGCTTAGAGGAGTAAACAAGCAGAGTTTCATTCCCTGCTCCTTTTTCTGGTGGTGTCTATGGCCTTTTCTGCCCAGGGACACTACTAGAAAAGACAGACCTCCTGAGCCCAACAGGCCCCTCCCAGTTCCCCAGTGACTTCCATGGATCAAAACACAGCCTCCCATATAACAAAAAAGTGATGCTACTGGAATTACTAGAGTTCGAGATGTTCCAGAATTTCAAAGAGGGAAACGATAGGGGATTGCAACACTGAATAAACACTGAATTGACCCTTGGCAATTGTCTGTTCCCACACCCAACACCTGGCTCCACTATGTAAACAACAAAAAAAAAAAGAAAAGAGAAAAAAAAGCACACATGTGATATTTGTTTTTAAGATCATAAAACGTCAGGAAAACAAAAGCTCTTACGCGTAATCTGAGATGGCAGATGTACTGTTAAAGAGTGCGTTTGTTTCAAAGCTGAATGAAATCTGCAAAACCCAAACTAAAGACAAGATAGATAAGATATGCTGCAGTTCTTGCCCTAACTCTTTCAATCCCAACAACTGAAATGTCTTCCAGAGAAGTAACTCCCCCCGGTAAGGATGTAGCGCGGTCCCTACGTGGTTCTAAGAGATCAGACCCGCGAAGCACTGTACTGGGTTCACCAAGCGCCCCTCGCAGGCGCAATCTCGGTATCTCGGAGAGCGGTGGGCTCTCGCTCCCCCTCCAGGGATTTGGAGCAGAAAGCGAACATTCCACAGTTGGCGGGAGTTACGCAAGACAGCCAGACTTGGCCTTCAGTCGTGAGTACCCCCACCCCACTCCACCCCAAAGGCGGGGCTGCGCCTTCCTTCCGGACTCGGGATCGATCTGGATCTCCGGGAATTTCCCTGGCCCGGGGCTCCGGGCTTTCCAGCCCCAGCCATGCATAAAAGGAGTTCACCATGCTCAGAGAGCCACAGAACCCAGGCCACAAGCAGCTCCCTGCCAACTCTCCCTCTCCTCGCACAGCCGCCCGAAACGCCTGCTGAGCCCCATGGCCTCCCCCGCTCTCTCCACCGCCCCTAGCAATCTCCGGCTCCTGCGGGTGGCGCTGCTGCTTCTGTTCCTGGTGGCCGCCAGCCGGCGCGCAGCAGGTGGGTCCCGGAGCCCTGGGGTCCCCGGGCCGGAAGCGGCTGGGATGGGCGCCCGGCGCCGACAGCCCCGCTCAATCAACGAGTCTTTTCTTCCCTAGGAGCGCCCCTGGTCACTGAACTGCGCTGCCAGTGCTTGCAGACCCTGCACGGAATTCACCCCAAGAACATCCAAAGTGTGAATGTGAAGGCCCCAGGACCCCACTGCGCCCAAACCGAAGTCATGTAAGTCTGGCCAATCGCTGCCGCTGTCACCGCCGGGGTCCCCGACTCTCCCGCTGCCCCAACCCTGTCCTCAGCCTGACCTCCTGTCTCATGAGATTCCGTTCTCTCTGCAGAGCCACACTCAAGAATGGGCAGAAAGCTTGTCTCAATCCCGCATCCCCCATGGTTAAGAAAATCATCGGAAAGATGCTGAACAAGTGAGTTGTAATTTCCATGTACACAGGCGACAGGAGCCGTTGGTCAGAAATTACCGGCATCTGTTCCCTAAAAAGTCAATCAGGAAAACCCAAGAGTTAGCTGCAGGACTGAAAAAATTATAATTTTCACAAAGTTGCCATTAAGGTTATTAATCTGCGTTGGTGCCAGAGGATATTCCCAGTGCCGGGGGTCACCACCCAGGTTCTTCCCTCGTTTTAGCCAATGTAGATAAAACTGCTTTCATGAAACTTCTCATTGAAGTTTGCCGGTTGTGCTGGAGTGTTTCCCACCTGTTAAAAAACACAGGCTTCATTTCCCCTAGTTCCTACTGAACCTCAGACCTGAAAAGCAGATCCTCTGTTTTTTTTGTAAAAGTTTAGGGATGAAGTGCAGAGATTTCACAATGATATTGCACTGGGTACATATCTGGTTGCCACCATCTATTAGCCATGTCACTCAAAGACAATATTATTTAGTTTATCTCAGACTCAGCAAAACAGGGAAAATAGTGGTAGCTACATCATGAGGTTGCTTTGAGGCTTAAGTGAGGCCCAGTATGAGAAAGAGCAATAGGCTCTGGCTGTTTTAGCGAGTAATACAGTGGAGACTGCCGCCCCCGCCCCCAACCCCCATTCCTAAGCCTAGAGGTCCTTGCCACACAGCACAGCTATCACAGGCAGTAGCCGCTTGGGTGCCAGGCTGGGGAAACTGCATTCAGAAAACTCTAGAGTCTGGGGAAACAGGACAGGAGAAGAGTGTTGTGCAATCAGCTTTCCTGAGCACCTACTCAGGGCACCCATTTTCTCATTACAGTGGCAAATCCAACTGACCAGAAGGAAGGAGGAAGCTCATTGGTGGCTGTTCCTGGAGGCGTAGCTGCCCTTACAGAAACAGAAGAGGAAAGAGAGACTCAGCTGCAGAGGCCACCTGGATTGAGCCTAATGTGTTTAAGCATTGCTCAGGAGAAGTCTTCTATTTATTTATTTATTTATTTGTTTGTTTCTTTTAGAAGATTCTATGTTAATATTTTACGTGTAAAATAAGGTTATGATTGAATCTACTTGCACACTCTCCCATTATATTTATTGTTTATTTTATGTTAAACTCAAGTTAGTTCAATCCTGATTCATATTTAATTTGAAGGTAGAAGGTTTGCAGATATTCTCTAGTCATTATGTTAATATTTCTGAGTGGATGACATATCAAACGTCAGCCACTGTGATAGAGGCTGGGGGATCCAAGAAAATGGCCAGTGAGATCAATGTGAGGGCAGGGGAATGTATGTGTATCTATTTTTGTAACTGTAAAGATGAATGTCAGTTGTTATTTATTGAAATGATTTCACAGGGTGTGGTCAACATTTCTCATGTTGAAGCTTTAAGAACTAAAATGTTCTAAATATCCCTTGGACATTTTATGTCTTTCTTGTAAGGCATACTGCCTTGTTTAATGTTAATTATGCAGTGTTTCCCTCTGTGTTAGAACAGAGAGGTTTCGATATTTATTGATGTTTTCACAAAGAACAAGAAAATAAAATATTTAAAAATATAAAATGTTTGTTTTATTTTGGGGGAAACAAGGACTATCTTTGCTGAAAAATCTGATGATTTACATCAATATTTATTTCTCAATTTTTTTTCTGGGCTTTCAATCTGCTATACACATAAATCAAACAATGAATTATGCCTAATTTTATGTGGTGATTGCTGTCACTCCCCTTGGCTCTCACCTAGTAAACAATGTGCTTTACCAAACTATGGTCTTGCCCCTGATGGGAGAATCACTGATATATATTGCCATTTTTACAAGAAATTCCTTACTACTCAAATTTACCTCCTTAAAAATACAGAGGGGAGAAATATGTCAGAGATGTTTTAACCAGAGCAACTCCATCTTGAATAGGGGCTGAGTAAAATGAGGTTGAGGTTTACTGGGCTGCATTCCCAGTAGGTTAGGCATTCGAAGTCACAGGATGAGATAGGAGATTGGCACAAGAAACAGGTCATAAAGACCTTGCTGATAAAACAGGTTATAGTAAAGAAGCCAGCTGAAACCCACCAAAGCCAAGATGGAGAGTGACCTCTGTCATCCTCACTGGTCATTACACACTAATTATAATACATTAATATGCTAAAAGACATCTTACCAGCCCCCTGACAGTTTACAAATGCCATGGCAACATCAGGAAGTTACCCTATATGGTCTAAAAAGGAAAGGAACCCTCAGTTCTAGGAAATTGCCCACCCCTTTCCTAGAAAACTCATGAATAATCCACCCCTTCATATAATCAAGAAATAACCACAAAAATAGCCAACCAGCAGCTCAGGCTGCTGCTTTGCCTATGGAATAGCCATTCTTTATTGCTTTACTTTCTTAATAAACATGCTTTCACTTAAAAAAAAATTAAATTCTTGTAGTTATCTTAACAAGGGATCTCATTTGTTTGCTCTTGCTAAATAATCTTTTATATAATTGTTGACAACTTAATGAAGTTGTAAATAAAATGGTGGCTAAAATATTTTGTTTTTCAAAACTCAAGTAGTTTGTGTCATAACAGAAGCATAAAAAGTGAGTGGCTGACTACTTAACCTGTGGAAGCTTCTAATTGAACTTTGGACTCAAAGTTCTAACCTTCAGATAGAAGTAACTAGCACTAAGTTTAATGTTGTTTCAATCCTTTATAGCAATATACCAAATGTAATGCTTTTAAGATTTAACTGCATTAGTCTGCATCCTTCCTAGTGGAATTTTGACGGGACCTCATAGAGCGTTTGCCCTCTGGGGAACTCTGTATTCAGTGCTGCCCCAGGATGACAGCAGCACGCCAGGTTTTCAGGACAGCAACACAATTGTCATGTCAAAAAGTAGTTGGGTGCTGACGAGTTGATGGGTGCAGCACAGCAACATGGCACAAGTATACATATGTAACAAACCTGCACGTTATGCACATGTACCCTAGAACTTAAAGTATAATAAAATAAATAAATAAATAAACTCATTCCCAAAAAAAAAAAAAAGAAGAAAGACCTCAATAATCTAAAAGAAACCATACTCCCAACCTGAAAAGGAAGCACAATGGTGCATGCATGAGGTATCTACTTGTCTCTGATTCAGGACTCATTCAGGTATTCTTAACCCTGGGTAACTGCCTCTAGCACAGGCAAGAAGGTGAGGCTGGCAGCCTCGGGACTTGAGATCAAGTTCTGTCCTAAGTAGCTGGGTAAATAAGGGAACAACCTTTAAGTAGCAAGAAACAACCTCTGTGAGCTTTTCTCACAGCTAAAAAGGTTAAAACAATAATCTCTTAATAATTCCAAGGTTGTGAGTTAATTATAAATGAGATGAGAAAGAAGAATATTTGTAAACTATACATAAGCAAAAAATGCAATCCATTAGAGAAGCTGCATAAATGGTAGTCCTCACTCCCTAACCCCAAGTTAGAGGACACTGGAAAATGTTTACAAGTGGCACCCAAGGGTTCAATAAAACCACTCCTTAAACCTAGACAAAGTCCTCACCCTCTAACATTGGAGCTTGCTGTACTGGCTACTTAGCTCTTGCTAATATAGAACAGGGAACATGAAAAGAATAAAAGAGATGCTTTTATTTACATAGTGATTAAAGACAAGTTTCAAAGGATCAGATTGACTTTGGAGTAAATTCCAGCTCTGTCACTGTGATCTTGGGCAAGTTTCTTTACTTCACTCAACCTCATTTCCCCTTCTATAGGATGAGGATAACAACGGAATGAGCCTTCTGAAGGATTGCAGGAATTAAATGTTATGGAGGCTTTGGAAACATGGTCCTAAGACCAACTCCATGGACATTGTCTGGGTCTCCATCTTAGATCAAGTAGATATGAAAATTGTGTTTTTCACACCAAATTGCTGAGAAGTTGCAAGTACCAGGCAGTCTCCTGTAGAAAGTGTTATGGCACGAAGTGGGACACAAGCCAGTTTGAGGTGGTGGTCACAGGGTGAAGGAAGTAGGGGAATACTACTACATGATACATCACAGTTTTGAGAGGCCGTCAGCAGGAAACAGCAATGACCACAGTGACTGAAGTTTCCTGACCAATGTGTTACCGGAAAAAAGTCCGGATCCAGACCCAACAGAGGGTTTTTGGACCTCACACAAGAGTTCAGAGCAAGCCCACAGTGCAAAACCAAAGCAAGTTTATTAAGAAACAAAACACAGTCACATCTATGTAATCTTATTGCTTAAATGCCAAACCTCCATCAGCAATTTTAGAGATGGAACCTTCAGTGTTTTTGTTCCCAATGTTTCACAAGCAAACGGATGTAAATCAGGAGACATATAGGGGAACAGAAAGTCAAAATCTCTTAAGACCAATTAAATGAAATCTCCTGAAAATAACAGTGAAGCAGAGATAGTGACCAAAAAATTGATTCATGTAGCAAAGAGGCAAGGCAGATAAATACACACAGCATAGCAGCTAACATCCCCTGGCGCCAAACCTCTTCTTAGCCAAGAGGAACTTTGCTGAGAGGGCCCTCTAACCCCATAAATCTTAGGAAGGACTCTAACCTTCCAAAGTTAGGCCTGGAACCCAGGTTCGGTCAAGTGTCCTTGCCTTTTATTAAAAGGGGACTTTAACTCTCTCTGTCAGGGGAGACTCTAACTCCCCTAAGTTGGGCCTCTAACCCAATCCCATCCTTTACCCGGGTACCCAACCACTTAACCAAAGTCAGCTAATTGGTACTTCAGTTTATTTCCTTTGGGTTGGGGGTCTCCTCAGTATTTTCCTTTCATGGTTGCCAGAAAGATGTTACCAGAAAGGAGTCCCAGTTTAGACCTTAAATGAGGGTTCTTGGATCTCAAGCAGAAAGAATTCAGGGTGAGTCAACAGTGCAAAGCGAAAGTAAGTTTGTTAAGAAAGTAAAGTGGTGAAAGAACAGCTACTCCATAGACAAAGTAGGACGTTCCTGAAAGTAAGAGGAGGAACGTGTTCACCCTAGGTACGATGCTTGTTTATGTATAAGATAAAAAAAGATCAAGAGGAGATGTGTTCTGCTACAAGAGTTTGTGACGAAGGTTTAATTTTTTTAATTACTACGTTTTGCAAGAATTGATATTAGTATCTTTAAAGCAAAATTAGGAATGCTTCTGTTCTCTAGATATTGGGATATCAGGAAACTCCTAAGCCTGGGTCTGTTTAGTACATGTTATCAATCTGTTCCCTTAACTGTAAACTTCTAGAGGCTAGGAATACCTAACTTTCTGGGAATGCAGCCCAGCAAGTCCCAGTCTTACGTTTTCTTAGCCCTCACTTAAGATGGAGTCACTCTAGTTTGAATGCCTCTGACATATTTCCCCACTTCCTTTACAAGAAGACCCTTAATCCTAAGGGTGGCAGATAGACAAAGATTAGTCTTTTGTAACTTCCTTAGGCTGAACAGGGACGATGATATTCCTGCCTAACTGTTAGAATCTCTTGTATTCAAGTTAGAGAGGAACTCAGTCAGAAAGCATCGGTATGGTGAAGGTTCATAAATGAGTCCCAGCAAAAGGAGAAATCCGGAAAATCAATGTGTCCAACTTAAGAAAGCATTGAGTAAGCTAGTCTTGCTTTCCCACACAAAGAGTACAATTGCAAAATATTCCACAACAGCAAAGCAAAATAAGTAAAATCATCCTAAGTAAACTAAACAGGAAGGCTTCCAAGAACTGGGTAGTGGTTGGAACCAAGTTGATATAGGGTCAACTGACAGTGCATCAGTGGCAGAGATATGAGTGTCTAGAGTTTTCATAGCCCTAGCAATATTATGTGAATAGTCTGATACACACTCACACCATTCGTTTTTTATTTGTTTGTTTGAGACGGAGTTTCACTCTTCTTGCCCAGGCTGGAATGCAATGGCGTGATCTTGACTCACCACAAACTCCGCCTTCTGGGTTCAAGCAAGTTTCCTGCCTCAGCTTCCCAAGTAGCTGGGATTACAGGCATGTGCTATCGTGCCTGGCTAATTTTGTATTTTTAGTAGAGATGGGGTTTCTCCATGTTGGTCAGGCTGGCCTCAAACTCCCGACCTCAGGTGATCCGCCTACCATGGCCTCCCAAAGTACTGGGATTACAGGCATGAGCCACCACACCCAGTCCAAAATTCGGTTTTGATCAAAGCACAAGTTCCCCCAGGACTGCTGTTAAAATGTTCAAAGTCGCATGGTTTTGTAAGGCCACCTGCCTAATCTGAGAAGTTTCCTCAGTTAGGAGGGTAAGGACATGGCGTGTATTATTGAAAGCTGCAGCCATGTGCTTGGCTAAGGCTTTAACTTGTAACTTGGTATTGATTATGGCTGCCTGTGGGGAAAACCTAGCCAGCAGGTAGAACCACCAAGAAGCCTGTTTTTGTTGCCGTATAGTGAGCCTTTACAGTTTCCCAGTTAGACGGGAGAGAGTCCAATTTGGTGAGGATAAGTCCCAGGAGATAAGGACAACTCCATGTACACCTTCAAGTCCAATTATAAAGTAAATACAACCAGTCGTGAGTTCCATAAGCACGTAACCATCCCCAAGGGGAAGGGTGGGCATCCATTTTTTGCAAACTGTGTTGCCATCCTACCCACATTTGGTCTGTTGAAAGAAGGGTCTGATTACATTGTTGAGGTGGCAACCATCCCATATCATGGGTTTCAGTCAGGTGGTGACTATTATTGCACCTTTCAAAACATAGAGGTGTTTTGCCTGATACCTGTGCTTGAACAACTGTCATCCACCCAAGTCTATTGTGTACAGTATAACCAAAAGTCAAGGTGCCGTTTCACTGTTTCCTAATTAGATGAAAAAGGTGCCTTCTTGTCTCTCCATAAGAGAGGAAGGGGCTAAGGCCTGTGTGGCTATGGTACACGAGAAAAGAGGGATGATATGTGTAATGCTCAGTTTCCCAATAATAATAAAATCCCCATAAACTTAGGTTTGCTGGTTGAATATGCCAGGGCAACCTGGAAGTGAAGGAAAATGACAATTCTCTACATACCCAACAGTTTGTTGGATTATGTAGAGAGGCTACAGTCTGCCCACTTAGCAAAGAAGTTACTCTTTGTGTGATTCCAGCTTATACCCAAAACTAGAATGCCAATCCATATCTTTATGTTACCCATCCCTTTTGTTTCTGAACAGGAGCTGGAGGTCATGAGTTGGTCCACAGGAATAAGTGGGATCAGTCTTTTTTGTTCTGTGGGACCTTGTAAGAGACAGGTTTCATTCGAGATAAGTGAACCCAGCTGTTCATTCCTAGAAGTTTAACTGCAGTTGGGGTACTAAGGAGAACTTGATAGGATCCCTTTCATTTTGGAGGAAAGTTGATCTGCTGGGGATCCTTCCTTCCAAGTTTTTAATAGGACCCAGTCTCCTGGCTGGGTTGTAACAATATTATCTTTCCCTAGTAGGGGAAGGGAGTCTTTGATTTCTATATTCAAGGAGCGCCTTTTGCATTTGTCCTAAGTTGATTACAAAATTTTGTAGTTGAAAGTATCTATGTCTAACAGGAAGTCTGTAGTTAAGAAAGGCTTTCCATACGTCATTTCAAAAGTGTCGCACTATAGATTTCTCTTGAGAACAGCTTGAACCCATAACAAGGCTACAGGCAATATAGATAGTCAGGTTTCTGATGTTTCCTGGCATAGTACTTTTTAGAGTTTGATTAGCTCTTTCTAATTTTCCTGAACACTGTGGCATCCATACTAAATGAAGGAGGTACTTACTTCCTAGGGTCGAAGATATGTTTTGGGTAATTGTCACTGTGAAAGATAAGCCATTATTGTTTTGCAAGCTCTTAGGCAGCCTAAATCTAGGAATTATTGCCTTTCATAGGAGGTTAGAAATCTTGTATTTTCAGACCAGGTAAGAAAAGCCTCAGTCCAACCAGTAAAGGACTGATGAATACTAATAAATATTTAAACCCTTTGCATAGGGACATCTGAGCATAATCTACTAGTCAATCTTCACTGGCATACATTCCACTATGCTGAACAGGCCTTACTAAAGGAGAAGGAAAAGACTGGTTATTTGGATTATTCCGGGCACAGAGTTCACGGGACTGAGTTACCTGCTTTACTGTTCTAAGTAAGTAAGCCTTTTCCTATAAAAAGATGAGACATTGGCTGGGCACGGTGGTTCATGCCTGTAATCCTAGCACTTTGGGAGAGTGAGGCACATGGATCACCTGAGGTCAGGAGTTTGAGACCAGCCTGACCAACACAGAGAAACCCTGTCTCTACTAAAAACACAAAATTAGCCAGATGTGGTGGCGCATGCCTGTAATCCCAGCTACTCGGGAGGCTGAGGGAGGAGAATAACTTGAACCCGGGAGGTGGAGGTTGTGGTGAGCCAAGATTGTGCCATTGCACTATAGCCTGGGCAACAAGAGTGAAACTCTGTCCAAAAAAAAAAAAAAAAAAAAAAAAAAGAGAGAGAGAAAGACAGACCTTAATTGAAACAAGGAATCTCATCCCAAATGAATAGAGTCATGCAAATGCTTAACTATTTTCCACTGATTAGCACCTGGCATCAATAATTTGTTGTCATTGATAAGTCATCCAGAAGGATCTTGAATTAAACCCTGACCTTAGCCCATTCTTATTCCTCTTTAGTATAGCTTGGTTCTGTCATTACCAGGACAGAGGGCACTAACATGCCTACAAGTCCAACTGGCTGCTTTAATGCAGCTGCCTTAGCTCCTGCATCTGCAAAGGAGTTTCCTTTAGCCACACTAGAGTCTCCTTTTTGATGCCCTCTGCAGTGGATTATAGCTACTTCCTTGGTCAGCAAAACAGCATCTAATAGATTTAAAATGTTTAAGTGATGTTTCTTAGGGGAACCCCTAGCAGTTAGGAGTCTCCATTCCTTCCACAAGCATGAAGCACCAGAACGGCATACATAGAAACAGTACAAATATTAATTATTAAGTCATTTCCCAAATGCAGGGCTATTAATATGAGCTATTAATAATTGCAGGGCTATTAGCAAGAGCTATTAATTCTGCCTTTTGAGCTGAGGTAGAAGTTGGTGAGGCCTGAGACTTAATTACTTTGTGTTGATTGACAACGGCATACCCAGCTTTTCTGTGTCCCTCGAGCACAAAGCTACTTCCATCTATAGAACATTCTACTTCAGGATTATCTAGGGGCTCATCCTTTAAATCCGGCCAGCAAGAATAAACTTGCTCCATTACTTGTATACAAGAATGATATAGGGTGCCGGTGGGTTCAGGCAGATAGGTAGCTGGATTTAAAGTCTAGCATATCTTAAGGGTTACGTGAGGAATGTTTAGCAACAAAGCCTGATATATAAATAAGTATTTCCTTTCATCTACTGGTGTCCTTTAGCTTCTAGGACTCCTTGTACTTGGTGTGGGGTTAAAACCTCCAGATGTTGTCCTAAAGCCATTTTATTGACTTCGTCTCCTAAAAGAGCAGTTGCTGCAACTGCCCTGAGGCATTCAGGTCATCCTGAAATGACATGGTCTAATTGTTTTAAAAAAAATATATCACTGGTTCTCAGATATCTCCCAGTTTCTGGATAAGGACACCCAGGGTGGTTCCTTGTTTCTTAGCCACTTAAAGGAAAAATGGCTTATCAAGATTAGGGATCCCTAGGACTGGAGCTGATCCCAATTTTTCCTTGAAAGCATTAAAAACTTGTTTACAATTGTTATTCCATTCTAAAGAATCTACATTCACTCCTTTCAGGGCATCATATAAAGGCTTGACCATACACTCCAATCCTGACACCCCTAGAAAAGCCCGCAGCTGCTTTCTAGTTTGGGGTTATGGAATGCCCAAGAGAGCTTCTTTTTGTTCCGGTACTATTGCCTGGGTGCCAGGGGTTAGAAAATATCCTAAGTATTTAGCCTCTTGAGTTGAAATCTGGGCCCTATGTTGTAAGACCCTATACCCATTAGCTCACAGAAAATTTAGCAACTTAAAGGTATTTTCGTCCAAGCTTCCTTCGGTTGGGCTAGCAACCAACACATCATGCACATATTGGATAATGATGCCCTTATTTAAGTGTAACATCCTTAATTCTCTAGCCAATGCATTTCCAAACAGATAAGGGCTGCCCCTAAATACCTGGGGAAGAACTGTCCAAGTTCATTGATAAATCAAATGACTGTCAGGATCAGTCCATTCAAAAGCGAAGATGAATTGTGAATCAGGGAGTACTGCAATGCAAAACAAACAAACAAACAAAGACATCTTTAAGATCTAAGACTGTAAACTAATTGGCATCCCTAGGGATGGGATCCAGGCTAACAGCATATAGGGATTGGCACTATAGGATGTATGGGAATGACAGCCTCATTGAAAGCTCGAAGTTCTTGACCAAATCTATAGTATCCGTTTGGTTTTTTAACTGGCAAGATTGGTGTATTACAAGGAGAATCACAGAGGTTTAACAACCCAAATTGCAAAAACTTAGCTATTAATGGCTGGATTCACAGACTGCGAACTGCTATACTAAGAAATTATGGGAGGTTATGTGAGAAATGCATGACATCACCACTGATTTAAGGGGTTTATAGTTGACTTGAGGAAGACAAAGGCAAAATTAAGGAACAATTAAACTCTGCCTCATGAGGTAGTTATTACAAGTACACTAGATGTTCAAAGAGCAAAGGTGGAAGGAATACCCTACAAATGACTTTGCCACAATAAGCCTTTTCAAAGAAGAAAGGACTTTGAATCTACCTGGAAGACAGTGAGGGATTTAGAAAGCAGAGGACGGTTTCAGGTGGGATAACTTGGAAGCCTCTAGGACCCTTGATATTACTGCAATCTCAAACACAGGAGTGGAAGGATTGAGGATCTCAACAGCTTAAAATATGGTTGTTGGGAAACACAATAAAATGGTTAGCCAGATTGTGGCAAGACACTGGGGGTTATTTGCCAGCAACTGTGAAGAAAGTGGTTTGTAATCTGGAAACCATTAAAAATTACTGGGGCAGATTCTCTGGTGCTTGACTGCCAGTGCTGGATTTTCTACTACTTAACTCATGCTCTACTTACTTTGCCTAGCTGCAAAATGGGAAGAAAATTTCTCTTCTCTAAGAATCAATGTGAGGCTCAAGCAATAATGAACATGAAAGTGTTTCAGAAGGCAAAAATCATTTATACTGTATTAGTTTATATTACGTTATACTGTGGTATAATGACCAAAATAGGACTGCTTTAGACAGACAGTTAAGCCTTCAGGCTATCAGGATGCTGATATCATTGGATGAATTGTTCTATTTTAGTTGGGAACAAAAATAACAGAGTTCTTTTCTACCACATGGATACAGTGCAGGTAAGAAAAATGGTTTTTGTTTAAACTGGTGATAAAGAAGCAACTACTGTTACAGTGCTGTGTCTTCAGTGGTTCTTGGTGCTGTCATACTCAACCTCAGAGGACCTTTGGACCATTCACGTTAGTACAAAGCCAACATCCAAGATGCCTATATAGGAGCCAGACATGGGCAGTGGGCCAGAGTGATTTCCATGGGAAGCCAGTTTAAGTGACATATTGCTTCCTGATTAGGTTGGGCAACCCAACAGCCCACTTCTAGTGGGGACTTTCTATCACCTGCTGGTCAGCTAAAGAAGTATTGTTTTTCTTCTTGTGTTCCATAAATAAGCTACAGTGAATTGATTCAGAGTGCAAACCAGGTGAGATATATACATTTATAAGACCGTCAGGAGGAATTGGCAATCTTGTCTCATGATCCATCTCAGATTTCACCATTTGGTGCCAAAAAACAAATTCATATGTTCACTTATGTTTAAAATAGTTTATTTAGAACTAACCCAAGCACACACACAAACACACACACACACAGAGTTTAAAAGTCAATAACCTATGTAATCAAACTTTTTTTTTTTTTTTAAGCAAAACCTTATATTATGGTTTATTCCCTGTGGTTAAGTTGAATTTAATTGCCCAAGATTTTTTGAAGTCTTATCACTTCACCAAGGCTTAACTTTTGTCGTTAGATACACTCTAATCTCTAAAATGTCAATATACTAAATCTGCAGGCTGTTTTCTACAGATCGCCACTCCCCAGAAAAATGAAGAATTCCATTTGCCGAGTCAGGTATGATGCTGATGATGTTAGGAAGCTGTGAGGACTTCTCATTTAGTTTCCCACAGAGTAAGGCCCATATCACCCAACCTTACTCAGCTAGTGAATTTCTGAAGTTTCCTTCCAGAATAAAAGTTGGAAAGGTCTATGACACCTCTTTCTTCCTCACCAATGGAGATGATGGATGGGGGAGTTAAAAAAATTACCAGAATCATAGGAGACAAGGGAAAGAGTTGTGTTTCATGACTTGTTTCTCATTGCAATCATGTTTACTGATTATCTTTGCTCTGCCATAAGGGCAAGGGTTTTGAGAACCAGCCAGAAGAGGATTGAGTTCGATTTCCGTGAAAGAAAGCCGATGTGTCATTCCTATGCAATAGGCATTCCTGCATGGAGCGAGACAGTGGAAGACCCTTAAACCTTCAGTGCTTTAACTGCTCCACAGATAACAGAAGGAGAGAGGGAGAGGAAGCTGGAAGTTACTTCACCCTTCAATTTCAGGCAGCAGTGCAGGGCTCACTGGGGACTAGAGTAGGCCTGTGGGAACAGCCTTGATCACCAGTAATCATGAAACTCGAGAGATCCAGAAGGCTGTGGGGAGCATTACCCCCCAATGAAGTTGTTTGAGGGAAAACAGACTGGGTGCTGTTGTGCTGCCAAATTGATGCAAACCCATACAAGAAGCTTTCACAAGAGCCTCTCAAACTCCTCGGCCTCCCACAGCATCTCCAAATGGTGTCAAATACACACCTGGGGGTGGGTCCAGAGCTGGGGCAGGCCTGGGATCCCTAGCAAGCTTTAACCTGTGCTCACCATGCTACACCTCAGCCCCAAGTAGACCAAAACCTCTTCCAATTCAATAGCATAGCAACTGCCAACAGCAAGGTATCTTCCATGGCAATTTGCTGGGTGATTTTGGAAGATTTTTGCTTAACCACCTGGACACACATATACTTGCTATACTACAAGTACAGAATTCTCAGTAAGCAGACTTACTCACCAAAGAAGGTGATCTGTGGGGGAGTCAACAAAATTCAGTGGTGGTCCTTTCAGGCCACTGACTTCAAGTGGCAAGAGACAAGGGTCTCTTGTTATCATGTTATCTTGGCTTCCAATCCTGGCTGAAGTCCAGGGAATTATAAAGTCATTCAAGAAAGCTAGAATGACCTGCTTGCCAGGAAGACAGGAAGGACTTTCAATTTAGAGCAATTCAAACATGCATAACATTTCCTGGATTAATAGTAATAATAATTAGAAAAACTGACTTTGAGAAATTTTTCTCAAATCAAGGCTCCTGCTACTTTGGTTCCACCTTTTCTCTCTAGAAGGAGAGGAGCAGCATCTCCCAGAGGGCTGCCTACCTCAGAAACGCCAGCAACCCTAGCCCCCTCAGGCCCAGGGCTTGAGGCCCTGCTGAATCACTGCTCCCTTCTGGCTGGAGTCACAGCTCCCTCCACCACGGAGCAGGTCCAGAATGTCCCTCTAGGTAGAGGTGCCCGCAGCTCCTCCAGGCCACCCTCCCCACTGTCAGCCCCCCTCCCCCAACCTCTTCTTTCCACACTGCCCCCTGAATTCAGGGAATTTCTCCAGCGTCCCAAAGCTTGAGTTTCCTGTCAGTGGGGAGAGATGAATGTTATAAAAGGAGTGCAAAAGACACTAGGAAGCCTCAGTGCTTGGGATCCTCCAATCTCTGCTCCTCCACTCAGTTCAAGAACCCGCGACTGCTCGCAGAGCTCTCTAGACCACTATGAGCCTCCTGTCCAGCCGCGCGGCCCGTGTCCCGGGTCCTTTGGGCTCTTTGTGCTCCCTGCTCGCGCTGCTGCTGCTGCTGACTCCGCCAGGGCCCCTCAGCCCAGGTGAGAGCGCCTGGCACAGGGGACGCACTGGAGTACAGCGGTGCATCCCAGCCTCTGCGGGTCAGCTGCCTTCCAGGGAACTCACCAAGCAACCTGCCCTATAAAGGTTTCTCTCTTTCTTCCCCAGCTGGTCCTGTCGCTGCTGCGTTGAGAGAGCTGCGTTGCAGTTGTTTACAGACCACGCAGGGAGTTCAACCCCAAATGATCAGTAATCTGCAGGTGTTCGCCATAGGCCCGCAGTGCTCCGAGGTGGAAGTGGTGTAAGTTCTGTGCTGCTCTGTCCACTGTGACCTTAACAAGAGGGAAGTCCCGCAGCCTGGGTGTTCAACCTTGCTATCTCATGAGTGTATCTTCCTTTTCTTTCCTTCAGAGCCTCCCTGAAGAACGGGACGGAAGTTTGTCTCGATCCACAAGCCCCTTTTCTAAAGAAAGTTATCCAGAAAATTTTGGACGGGTACTTGTCACTTTGATCTTTGTGGTTTTTAAATCTCATCTAGGGAGACCATAGACTTCACAAGGTCTTTACTCTCTGTACTATTTAAGTAACTTTTCACGCTTAGAATTAAAAGGTTGTTAAATTGGGAACATTTTTCTGGATTGTCCTGGGATAATCTTTATTACCAATCTTACATGTAATTACTTGAGCAATTACACACAGCTTGTAGCTAGTTATGCTTTGTGTTTCCCCATTGCTTGTATTGATTTTTGTATACTCCTTTTTTACCAAGCATTAC
Organism: Macaca fascicularis; assembly: GCF_037993035.2. Taxonomy (NCBI): domain Eukaryota; kingdom Metazoa; phylum Chordata; class Mammalia; order Primates; family Cercopithecidae; genus Macaca; species Macaca fascicularis. The sequence continues at coordinate 59,794,608 of NC_088379.1, forward strand.
AAACGCTGAGTGTTGACACCAGGGTGGAGCAGAAAGGAGTGCGAAAAATGGTTAAACTAATATAACCTTTTTCTCAACAGTGAAAACAAGGACAACTGATGAAGAGAAATGAGTAGGCATGGAAACGTTTCCCAGTCTTCAGCAGAGCAGTTTTCTGCAGGTCTCTGGACCCAGGGAAGACAAGAAGGAAGGATTTTGTTGTTGTTTGTTTGTGTATTTGTTTTTCCAGTAGTTAGCTTTCTTCCTGGATTCCTCACTTTGAAGAGTGTGAGGAAAACCCATGTTTGCCCCTTAAGCTTTCAGCTCAGCTAATGAAGTGTTTAGCATAGTACCTCTGCTATTTGCTGTTATTTTATCTGCTATGCTATTGAAGGTTTTGGCAACTGACTATTCTGTGAGCCAAGAATCACTGGTTGTGTCTTGAATTGTGTCTTGAAATTGAAGGTGTCTTGAATCACAGTGTCTTGAATTGAAGGTGACTATTATATCTCCAAGAAATATTCCTTAAGGTATTAACTGAGAAGGCTGTGGATTTAATATGGAAATGATGTTTCATAAGAATTCTTCGATGGAGATACACTGTTATCTTCACCTTTTTAAGAAATAGGAAATATTTTAATGTTTCTTGTCAGAGAATTTCCTTACTCTTGATCGTGGGATACTATTTAATTATTTTGTTTTAGAAAGCTGAGTGTATCGCACCTTATCTATGTAGAATATATTTCCTTATTCAGAATTTCTAAAAGTTTAAGTTCTATAGGGGCTAATATTGTCCTATAATTTTAGACATTCTTTATCTTCTTAGTATAGCAAACTGCCACCATTTACTTCTAAACTTTGATTTTACATGCTATTTATTAATGATTTTATTAGGAATACTATAATTCTGGTAACTAAATATATATTTTATATAGATGAAGAAGCTAGAAAACAGGCACATTCCTGACTGCTACTTTACATTGAATTGTATTCTTTCAGTTTTTAAAGCAAAGGCAAACTTAACAATGATTTGTACGCTGAAAATTTTGGAAACTTGTTCAAACATTTGAATATAAATTTACCATTTAGTTTTTAAAATACATAGTGACATCCTCGAGTTCCTAGCATTTCTCTTTGGACAGGGGACTAGAGAGGGCTTGGAATGTTGAAAAAAAAAACAAGGAGAAGTCGTCCAAGGGATGTCCATTTTTTATCCCTCTGCATGGGCTAGATTTTCCAAAATCATAATTTGCAGAAGGCCAGCATTTATGGTGGAATACAAAATTATATATAAGGTGGCCACACTGGGGCACAGTCCCTCCTCACTCACAGCTTCGGCCCCTTTCACAGAGTAGAACCTGGGTTAGAGGATTGCAGAAGACCAGCGGGGAGGGCAGGGAAGATGCTGGTCGGGTTTTTAGCACAGTTCATTTCACTGGGATTTTGAAGCATTTCTCTCTGAATGCAAAGCCTGCTCTAGTCCTGGTGGGACATACTGAGGGTGGGGTGGGGGAAGATGCTGTAATGAAACCGGTTAGTCAATGTAGTTTTAATATCCTTGACAATGCTGTAAAGTTTCTTTTTATAAATATTTCTGTTTAAGCTATTTCACCTTTGTTTGCAAATCTTTCCCTTTTAAGGAGAAAATGTGACCCTTGTGAAAACTCTTGAAGGAAAGCTCCTCCCTTTTTTCCTTTAAACCTTTAAATGACAAATCTAGGTATAATTAATGGATGTGAATTTCTATTTTTGCTTTGCTTTTAATGAACATTTGTCTTTCGGAATAGCATTGTGTGATAACACTTAAATGGCAAAAACAAAACATAATAATTTTGTGCAATTAACAAAGCTACTGCAAGAAAAATAAAACATTTCTTGGTAAAAAGTGTTTGTATTTATATATTATATACTTATATATAATATATACTTATTATATATTTAGCATTGCTAAGATTTTTAGATGTCTGTTGTGTATCTTTTAAAGGTTTTGATCATTTTGTTATGACGAATTACGTATGTATTACATTCACTAAACTAAAATTGTACTTTTTTATTATGTGTCTCATTGGTTCATAGTCTTTATTTTGTCCTTTGAATAAGCATTAAAACATTTGTAAACTTCACTTTTATTGTTTCTCCTTCCTATACTGTTACAATACATTTTACTTATCTTTAGTTCTATATAATTTAAAACACTAACTCTGCTCCTCTGTGCCTGGCAGAGAAGGCCGTCGTTCCCCAACACCGTTGCTTTGGTTCAACCTTTCTCCAAGCTCAGTTCCCTTCCAGTTATTCCTTCACAGCCCCAATGGCCTCTGGGGTCTTTGGAAAACACAAAGATTTTCTTCTCTAAATTATTCCCTATCTAAATTGTTTCCTAGAAATAAAACAGAGGTTTCTAAGTATGACAGATGATGTTCTTTCTGTCTCATCCCACTCTTGATCAGCACTTCAACTTCCCTTGTCCCTCAAATTCACTACAGTCAGGTGTTCAGTTCCCTAACTGGGCATGTTCTTTCCTAGGCCCGTGACTTTGCATTTGCTAGGGCCACTACCTGCATATAAGAGGAGGCTTACTCATCCTTAATAACTCAGTTCAAGTAATACCTCCTTTGTGTTTTCCTTGGTAGACCTCATGGCTTCCAACATGATGTTCCCATAACATCTCATTATCTGAATTACAACAAAAATACTGCATTGCTCTTACTTATTTATAGGTTTCTTCATCCACTCTAGCTCTCCCAGAGCATTAACCATATTATATCTACCTCTGCATCCCCAGTGTAGCATTAATGCAGGACTTAATGAATTAACAAGTTATCCTGATCTTCAGGCTGTCAGATACTGTTCTAAATTCAATAACCTGGCTCATAATAGGTGTTTTTCTTGTTGTTTGTTTGTTTGTTTTTTGAGACTGAGTCTTGCTCTGATGCCCAGGCTGGAGGTCAATGGCATGACCTCAGCTCACTGCAACTTCCACCTCCCAGGTTCAAGTGACTCTCCCACCTTAGCCTACTGAGTACGTGGGAGCACAGGCACCTACCAGCATGCCGGCTAATTTTTGTATTTTTGTAGACAGGATTTCACCATGTTGGCCAGGGTGATCTTGAAATCCTGACCTCAGGTCATCGGCCCACCTCAGCCTCCAAAGTACTGGGATCACAGACAAGAGTCACCGTGCTTGGTTTTAATTAAATTATAACTTGTTTACCCTCTTTTCTCCTTGTCTAGCAGTAGTCCAACAAGGGGTTTGGCATGCACAATCCTCTCAATCTATAATACCTCCCCTCACTTTTACCAGGGTAACTACCATCCTTCCTTTTGGAAGAGCTTGCCTTTTACTTCCTTGAGGAAACCTCTCCAACCCTTACTCCTACCTTTGAGGAGGCCCCTTTTATAACCTCTCCTAGCACTCTATACTTTTCCTTCATAATGTTTTCTCACCAAAGTAACTGTAGAGTTTATTGAGTCTATGTGTTTATTGTCATCTGTTTAGGGTGTCTCTATTCTAGCTTCATGTAAGCTTCATGAGAGCAGGGACAATGATTATCAACTTCATCTCAGTTCCTAGGACAGTGCCTAGCACATACAAGATATTCAAAAAGCAAGTGATCTAGGCTAAACAAGTCCCCTTGTCACTCTAAAATTAAAAGGGCAATTTCATTTGCATACATATTCTTAGGTATTTTTACTTAATATTTCCCTATCTAAATGACAAATGAGGTTGTCTCATCCCAATCCTGATCAGTACTTCAACTTCCCTTGTCCCTCAGATTTACTATATAAATACCTAACAATAGGTATTTATACGAAATTGCTCTTTTATGAAACACAAGAAAAGGAAAGAAAGAAGATTAATCATATTAGTATGTATGTACATACATTCACACTGCAGTTGGATTATATTATAAATGTTTATACTGGCATGTACTTGTATAAATTTGAATATGCTATGAGTCTTTTTTTCTTTTTTTTTTCTTTTTTTCTGAGACAGAGTCTCGCTCTGTTGCCTAGGCTGGAGTGCAGTGGCATGATCTCGGCTCACTGCAACCTCCAATTCCTGGATTCAAGCAATTCTCTTGCCTCAGCCTCCAGAGTAGCAGGGACTACTGGCACGCGCCACCGCGCCCAGCTAATTTTTTTGTATTTTTAGTAGAGACAGTGTTTCACCATGTTGACCAGGATGGTCTTGATCTCTTGACCTCACGATCCGCCCGCCTCAGCTTCCCAAAGTTCTATTAGCTATTAATGGTTGGATTCCTCTTTGTGCCTCTGGCTTGAAGAGGTATTGTCTCTTCCAGTGGTACAGGACATCAAGTTTAAGTTGGATACAGATGGGGGAAACATTTAACACTTTGCCTGTGATCTCAGTGTCCCATACTATAGGATTGACTTGGGAAGTAGATAAGTTTCCCATTGTCTTTCCTCCCTTATCATAGGAAAGCAGAAGGAGCAAACCCTCATCTGCCTTGTGATTTCCGAGACATACCACTGTTTGCAGTTGAGCCATCAAATTCCTTCCCAACAAGGGAGTGGGGCATTCAGACATGAAAAGAAATGTCTGTGAGGAAACTAAAGTCTCTGAAGAGCAGCTTAAAAGGTAGGTAAAATAGCATGTATGAACTTGTTTATCTACCCCGTGACCATACAGTTTTGGGGTGATGTAAGCCCATTGTAATGGGTCAAAACCAAGTAAGCGACTCCATGTCCAAATGGAAGTTAATATTCTTTTCCTTTTTTCTTTTTTTCTTATTTTATTATATTTTATTTTATTTTATTTTTTTGAGACTGAGTCTCACTCTGTCCCCCAGGCTAGAGTGCAGTAGTGCAATCTCGGCTCACTGAAACCTCCGCCTCCCACGTTCAAGTGATTCTCCTGCCTCAGTCTCCTGAATAGCTGGAATTACAGTCACCTGCCACCATACCCGGCTAATTTTTGTGTTTTTAGTAGTTTCACCATGTTGGCCAGGCTGGTCATGAACTCCTGACCTCAGGTGATCCACCCACCTCGGCCTCCCAACGGGCTGGAATTACACGTAGCATGAGCCACCTCACCCAACCCAAAAGTTAATATTCTTACCTGCCACTTCAAAGGTTACCTATGGCTCCTCTGGAGATATGTTCCATTGTCCAATGGGAGATGTGGCAGAAGGTCTGGTGGGCTTCCCTGTCTATTTCAGCCATCATTGGTTCAGGTGCCAATGGTTCCCTTTGGAGTGCTGGACATTTCCTCTTCCAATATCCAGTTTTTTTACAATGTACACACTGATTTATGCCCAAGGCATGGTGACTTGGATGCCCAGTTTTATGTTTTTCACCTTTTCGCTTCCCTTGTTTAGGCTAAGAACCAGGAGGGCAATCCCATGTGGGAGGTGAGCTTAAGGCTGCAGCCAAGAGCTGCACCTTTTGGGAGGTCCTTTTTGCTCTTTCTGCTTCCTATGTTCTGCCCCTGTTATTAAAAACGAAAAATGCCATATTCAAAAGCCTGGAGAGAGACTTCTTCAGCACCACAAGCAAGGAGGGATATGATAGGCCGCCAGAGGCTATAACTCCTTTAGAAGAAAGGAAATTAACTTTTGATACCCATGCATTGGTTCAGGACTTGGAAACTCATGGATTTGACAAAACACAAGCAGAAACTACAGTATCAGCACTAACTACTTTATCAAATGTCAGCTTGGATACTACCAATAAAAAGATGGTCACTCAAGCTCCACAGAAAATAACAGTACAAGAGCCAATGGCTCATTTGGGCTCTATCAGGAAAGAAATGGGCATCCTAGAGAAAAGTGAATTCACAAATCTGAGAGCAGAGAATGAGAAAATGAAAACTGAATTAGACCAAGTTAAGCAACCACTAATACATGAAATCAGTTGAATCAGAGCAGATAATAAACTGGATATCAACCTAGAAAGGAGCAGAGTTACAGATACGTTTACAGATTAAGAAAAGCAACTGAAGAAAGCAACTACAGAATTTACAAAAACGGATCCCCAAACCAAAAGTATTATTTCAGTGACCAGTAATAAAACTGATGCAGAAATTGCTTCCTAAAAACACTGATGGAGTCTAACAAACTTGAGACAGTTCGTTATCTTGCAGTCTCGCTATTTAATTGCCTGGCAGTAGCATTGGGATTTTAGAGATTCTGGAAGTAGTATTAATACTCTTACTGCTGTGGCTGTTGGCTTCTTAGAACACCAAAACAGGAGAGATTGATCTGCAACATTGTCTGTTGCAGCAAAAATTTACCATACAAGATTATTCAAAGTATATAAGGACTAAAAGAGGAAATGTTTCAGAATGAGAAGAGGTATTTTGTCTTTATTGTGTGTGTGTGAGTGTGTGTGTGTGTGTCTTTTTTATATTGAAAAGCTGTCTTTCAAATCTGGTTTATCTGAGATAGAAGAGCATTTTGTCCTTTTGATAGTTCATAGAAATTGAATCAGAGTTTTCTTGTGTTTGCTTGATCAGTTTTGTAAATCATACAGGACCTTGTTGGTATTGGCTGAATATTTGAAAACTATTCCCTAGCTTACATACTTATTACTGAATTAACTTCCCTGATAACCATTGTATAATTACATTTTACTATAAAATAAAAGGTTATTACAACCACAACAATAACAACAACAACAACAACAACAAAAACTGATCCACAGGAGTCTGGGGACCCATAGCTGCTTTTTGTAGTTTCATGCGGATATCAGGGTCAGATTGGGTTATAAAATGTGCTCCCAAAGGGGTTTGTCCTTTTTTTTGAGTCAGAATTTGTGTTAGTACATTTCCTAATTGCCTCAACTAAACATCTGTGAAGCAAAACCATATTCTTATCTTTACCCTTAGAAATTTCCTTAATCTTTTCATAGTTAATAGGCTTTTCATCTACTTCTTCATCCCTTCTAACGAACAAGGAACCATATGAGTACCCTCCCCAAGTCCTCACTGCCCCTTTGATGATAGTTGCATTCCAGATCTTGATGTGGAACTTCTGTATCTCCTGCCTGATATATATTATGGTTAGGGCTATGAGCCAATATCTCATCTGTGTGGGTCCCAGCTGTCCCCAAAATGCAAAGTTTCTCTCCCACGGTACAACACAGAGACACCAACATGCAGATTCTGCCAAGTCAAACTATAGGTCAGAGTTAATTTCTCAAACTCATCTATGAATTTTCCTGGATCTTCAGAGAAATGACTAAACTTTTCTTTACGTAGAGCCAAATCAGACATAGAAAAGGGGACATGTACTCTTACAGTGCCTTCTTCCCCATTTGCCACCTCTCTTAGTGGACAAACATTTCCCTTTGGAGGTTGATAAGAGGCTCCACTACAAGTAGTACCCACAGGGCTAGGTTCCTCAGGGAGTGCTGGGAATAGAGTAGGACTAGATGGGTAAGGAGGAAGGGACTAAGGGGTCTCAGCAGAACTTTCAGGTGGACAGAGGTGAGAATGGGCTGACATACCTGAACCTTCCTAGCTGAGAGAAGGAGGTTCTGCTCCACCCAAAAGTGTCTGCTGGACTGTGGGGGCTTGCATCAAGGGATTGTCTAGTGTGTCTAGTTCTTTTTCTTCCTTTCCTTTCATCAAATATGCACATGACTGTTGCAGGGTTTTATCTTGACTGAGCAGCAAAAATGCTTAACACGTGATATTTCATTCCATGTTTCATCCCACTTACAAAACAAACCAACTGGAAGTGTAATAGAATATTATACTTATATTATTATAGTATATAATACATTATAATATTAAATACTATATATTTAATTATATACTATAATATTAAAGACTGTACTTCCAATAGGAGACAATTTCTTTTGTTTTTCCAAATAATACTGAGGCCAAACAGTATTATACATAAACACCAATTTCACCAATTTTCTCCATTATTCCCATTTATTTTAAACTGATCTCAGTGTGGAAGGATACATCCTGTAATAAGTCCTTTGGGATCAATGTTGTGGTTCCCATGAAGGAGGCAGCCGATGTTGAAAGAAAAGTTCCAAACTGGTGAGATTGTATTGCCACTGGCCAAGTTCCACTAAAAAGGAAAAGAGACGTTTTTAAGGCCAGCTGCATTCATGAGGAGATCGCAGCTGAAAACGGAATTCTCTTATCCACACTAGCCAAATAATATACATGAGCTGAGCCATGACTCTTAGATAAACCACAACATAGAATCCAATGAAAGAAATGTCAAATAAGGCAAAGGAAATGAAGGGGAGTTAGATGGAAATGGCCAGAGCAAGCAGGCTCTGGGCAGTAGTTGCACTGTGGATTGGACAAGCAAAGCTGATTTGCCCGAATTTTGAAAAGATAAGAAATGTTTTTAATGTACAAATCAAACAAAAAGCAAGGAGAAAGGTCCCCTGATTTCTATCCTAGTGATTCTCAATCACGCCTAGTGATTGCAACAAAACATAACCACACCTATGTAATCTTATTGCTTAAATACCAAATCTTCATCAGCAATTTTAGAGAAAGTTAAAATCTCTAAGATCAGTTAAATGAACTCTCCTGAAAATGACAGTAAACAGAGACAGTGCCCAAAAAATGGATTCATGAAGCAAAGAGGACAAGGCAGATAAATACAGACACCATAGCAGTTAACATCCCCTGAGGCCAAACCTATTCTTAGCCAAGAGGAACTTTACTGAGAGGGTCCTCTAACCCCACAAATCTTAAGAAGGGCTCTAACCTCCAAAGTTGGGTCAGGAACCCAGGTTCGGTCAAGGGTCCTTGCCTTTTATTAAGAGAAACCTTTAGAATCTTCTGATCCGTAGTCAGACGCGTTATCCATTGCGCCACTGCACTCCAGCCTGGGTGACAGAGCGAGACTCCGTCTCAAAAAAAAAAGAGAAACCTTTAATCCTCTCTGTCAGGAGAGACTAACTCCTCTAAATAGGGCCTCTAACCCAATCCCATCCTTTACCCTGGAACTCCAATGCATACCCAGAATCAGCTAATTGGTACTGCAGTCTATATCCTTTGGGTCGAGGGTCTCCTCAGTATTGTCCCTTCATGGTCGCCAGAAAGATGTTACCAGAAAGCGGTCCCAATCCAGACCGCAAGAGAGGGTTCTTGGATCTGGGGCAGAAAGAATTCAGGATGAGCCCACAGAGCAAAGTGAAAGCAAGTTTTGTAAGAAAGTGGTGTAAGAACAGCTACTCCAAGGCAGAGTAAGGTGTTCCCAAAAGTAAGAGGAGGCCCGTGTTCACCCTAGGTACAATGCTTGTTTATGTATAGGACAAAACATGATCATGGGGAAACGTGCTCTGCTACAAGAGTTTGGGATAAATAATTAATTTTCTTAATTACTGTATTTTGCAAGAATTGATATTGGTATCTTTAAAGCAAAATTAGGAATGCTTCTGTTCTCAGGATAATGGGATATCAGGAAACTCCTAATTCCAATCTGTTTAGTAAATGTGATCAATATGTTCTCTTAACTCTAAACATCTAGAGGCTAGGAATCCCTAACTTTCTGGAAATGCAGCCCAGTAGGTCCCAGCCTTATTTTTCCTAGCCCTCATTTAAGACGGAGTCACTTTGGTTCGAACGCCTCTGACTATGTTACTGTGGCAGCTAGAGAAGGAGAGGAGGAGACGTGTCTAACACTAATTCTGTCATTGTGAGTCCTTCTTTGTGAGTCCTCCTGAGACACCTTCTCAGGTGTTCCAGAAGTAACTGAAGAGACATTGAGGGATGGTGGAGGTGTTAGACCCGCAATAGCACAGTGGGGGCAATCCAGAAAAACAGATCACACTGTTTGTCTTTCCTGGCTACCCATACAAATAATAAAGAAAATGACCTGTCCTGTCTTCGCCAGTGATGCTCCACTGCATATCTCCTCCACTCACCAATGAGTTCAATGGGTGCAACGGACAACAGCTTTGCAATTTTAGCTGCCTGTTACAATGCCTCTCTTCCTGAGGGCTTTCTCCAACTGGTGGTGGGAAAGCAGGCTTGGCAGACAGAGCTCACAGGCAGGATGGCCTGTGATTTCAAACCCTTAGAGGATGGACAGAAGTTAATGGATGAATATTCAATTTTCCCAGTCTCTTGGTTAGATAATTCTAGAAGTTTCTTTCTCTTTTTCTCTCTTCCTACATTTCTGTATATATTTTAAATATTTTATATTAGAATAAAAGAGTATAAAAATAGAATAAAATAAATATATAAATATATAAAATGTTCCACTTCTCTCTTCATTATGATTATACCTTCTTTTAAGCCACTGAGCATATTTGTAATAATTATTTTAAAATTCTTGTCCACTAGTTTATCATTTTATCATGCCTGATTCTATACTGACTTGATTTTGTTTTACTTATTATGGCTTATGCTGATTTCTGCAGAAAATTTTGAATCAACTTGCTGAGTGTCAATATTTGTTTTCATTCTTTAGAGTCTTGGGCTTTGTTCTGTCAAGTGGTTAAGTCACTAGGGCATCAGTCTTAATTGTGTGAGGCTTGTTGTTGAGCTTCGTTAGGATGGTCTAGAAATGTTCTTCACTCTAGGGTTTGTTTAGCTGTAGTAGTAAGTCATGTCCTTCCCATGCCTTTAGGGATGCCATGAACACTCACGAGTTCTCTTCTCTCTGACAGGCCAGACCTCAAATATCTCCCCACTCCATGTTGTGTCTGAGACTTGCTCCACCGACAATTTTCTGGTTACTCTTTGCTTGACTTAAGGAGTTTCATCCTATACATGCGTGACATAATATTGATCATACAGATCCAATGGGACCTCAAGGCAGATTTCTGGAGCTCAGGTTTCCTGCACAGATCTCTCCTTCCTCCAACTCTTCCTAAACTTCTAGTCACTCCAGTTATCCTCTATTCAAATCTGTGCTCCCTCAACTCAGCAAGACTACCATGGTCTACTTTGGATCTCTCCTCCTGCACAGTGGCCCAGAATTGCACCAGCAAAACATCCAGGGTGCTCATCGATCTCATCTTGTTTATTTCCTTTACTCAGGGATTCTAATGTTCCCCTGCTTGTTGTCTAATGTGTAAAAGGAGTTGCTTCATATATTCTTTGGATTTTCTAGTTCTTTAAGACAGGAAGTTAAAACTTCTGTTTTACTTCAACATGACTCCAAATTGAAGTCTTAGTGGGACAATTCTAAGGAACACTTCACAAGGTTTGTGTAAGACTCCAGGCAAGGTTGAGCTCTGATTGCCCACAGTGATATCTCATTAATTACATACCCTTTATTAGATATTTTTCCTTGCCTATTTCACATTCCCCCACTTCCTCACTCCTTTCTATAATCATCTCTAAGGCAAACTGCGCTTAAGTCTTTGTGTCAGACTCCATTTTGGGGGAGCCTGAACATTTTGGGCCCCCCAGAAATTATACCTGACAGCAAAGGCTTATGACTACTATTTTATTATTTATTTACTTACATTTTTATTACATTTTAAGTTCTGGGGTACATGTGCAGAACGTGCAGGTTTGTTACATAGGTATACATGAGCCATGGTGGTTTGCTGTACCCCTCAACCCATCACCTACATTAGGTACTTCTCCTAATGCTATCCCTCCCCCAGCCAACCCCCAACATGCCCCAGTGAGTGACGTCCCCCCACCCCCATATCCATGTGTCCTCATTTTTCAACTCCTACTTATGAATGAGAACATGTGTTGTTTGGTTTTCTGTTCTTGTGTTAGTTTGCTGAGAATGATGGTTTCCAGCTTCATCCATGTCCCTGCAAAGGACATGAACTCATCCTTTTTTATGGCTGCATAGTATTCCGTGGTGTATATGTGCCACATTTTCTTTATGCAGTCTATCACTGATGAGCAGTTGGGGTGGTTTCGAATCTTTGCTATTGTGAAGAGTGCTGCAATAAACATACTTATGCATGTGTCTTTATAGTAGAATATTTAAAATGCTTTGGATATATATACTGAGTAATGGGGTTGTTGGACCAAATGCGACTACTATTTTTCTAAGGAGAACCAGGAGGAAAGAAAATGGGAAATGGGGCAGAAAATAGTGAAAGCTCCTAATAGGCCAGAGCATAACCACACTGGCCATTGCTGCACACAATTGAGTTCTTGACCTCACAAAGGGTGGTTGTGAGTGTGAATTCTTCTGCAGAAACTGTGTAAGCAACTCAAACCAAGGAATTGTAGTTCTGTGTTTACAGGAGAGTCATAAATCACCCTACTAGCAGGGCATCAGCCTCTGATTTGTATTCCTTGGCTATACCTAATATTAAAACCTGGAATCTAAATTCATAAGGCCCTCAAGTTGGGCAAAGAGTGTTTACCGAACTACATACCGGACCTCATGTTGACCTGTGAATAGGTTAGTACTCCTATCATCATTTTTGTCCTCCACATTAGAAGTGGTAAATCTTTTCTTTTATAGCTGTAATTTAGTTATAATTGTTCCTGCTGTTTTCAACAATCCCCAAAAAGGAAGCCAGATTGAATGGGAGATGAACAAACCAATCAAAGATTAAGGCCAGACACTGATCCCTTGATAGCCAGACAGGAATTTGGTTCACAATATGAGATCACATAAATAAAAAACCAGTCTTCTTATATTATAAATGGAATTGTGAAGTCTCAGAGACCTGCAAGGAGTTACCCAATGTCACAGAACTATTTTATTACAATATTGAGCTAGATTTCAGTTTTCTGATGTTTAACACAGGGAGATTTTCATTAAAAGTAGATTATTATCTTGACTGCTAAAGATTGTTAGCTTGAATGCTGGTTGTAGAATTGGCTTTCTAAAATTTGTAGAACCAATGTCAGGGTTCTAAGTAATAACTAATAGCCATTTATACCATGAGCTCCTTTAGGACAATCTAAAGAAAGCAATGCACATTGTAGTCAAACAATTCAAGGATGAAATGGGTTAGGATACTTGATATGGTTTGGCTCTGTGCTCTCTCTCAAATCTCATGTTGAGTTGTGATCCTCAGTGTTGGAAGAGGGTCCTCATGGGACGTGTTTGGATCATGGAGGAGAGTTCCCCCTTGCTGTCCTCATGATAGTGAGTCAGTTCTCATGAGATCTGGTGGTTTATGGTCCCTTCTCCCTTGACTCTCTCACTTCCCCCTACTGTCACCATGTAAGATGTGCTTGCTTCCCCTTTGTCTTTTGCCATGATTGTAACTTTCCTGAGGCCTCCCCAACCATGCCTCCTGTACAGCCTGTGGAACTGTGAGTCAATAAACCTCTTTTCTTCATAAATTATCTGGTCCCAGATAGTTCATTATAGCAGTGCTAGAACAGAGTAATACACCACTTTATTTGACTTGCTACTTTATCAGTGATCTATTGTCTCTCCAAAATGCAGTGCATTAAAACAACCACCATTTTATTCTGACACATGACTCTGAATGTCATCAATTTGGGCGAGGTGATGAAAAAGCTTTGGGATCAGCTGGGTGGTTCTTCTGATGGTGTCTCCTGGGGTCACTCATGGGGCTGTAGGTAGTTTCTTGGTGACTTGCTTGCGGCTGCCTCACTCAAGTGTCTGGTTGTTGGTATTACCGATTTCCTGGTTCTAGTGTCTCTAGTTGATGAGCTTGGCAGCAGCATTCTAAAAGGGCAGAAGAGAAGCTCCTAGGCTTCTTGCCGTGTTCACCTTCAACATCTACAACATCACTTTTAAAATATCCTAGTGCCAGAGCAAGTCATAAAGTCAGCACAGAATCAAGGGGGTTGGAAAACAGAGTCTCCCTCTTTAAGTGAGGAGCTGCTAAGAATGCATGGGTATTTTTAATCTTTCACCTTTCTCATATTTTATTTTCTTGCTTCTAAGTTAGAAATACCCCTTGCAAAATTTCCAGATAACTTACAAAAAGTCATAGAGCAATGTTAGCACAAAGAAGAGTACAATTAAAAAATTGTTATTATGATTGGGTCTCAGTACAGATAAATATTTTAAAGAATACAACATCTAAATGTACTTTTTATTATATGGTAGTACACGTACACAGTGTTAGCACAAAATTCTGTTACGTTTACTTTGTACAGAAGGAAAATGGATTCAATGGAAACAGGGCTGCTTCTGAGTAATACTTCTAGCTTTTGTTCTACTTCTTGATTTGTAGAAAGGCCAAGATCTGATCAGTCAATTGAATGTTGTCAGGTTATTACAACATCTCCTTTTCAGATTGAAATAGATTGTATTCCCTTCTTAACATGTTGGGATCTTCTTAGTGCCACTTTGTGTATTTCTCTATCCCAAATTCATATCAAACTTTTAAATAAAAATAATAATGAGTTTCTTGTTGTCTTTTCACAAGTTCAATATTATCTCTCCTGAAAAGTCTTCCCTGACTCCCCTGGGGAAGTTCTCCCTCCTCCTTCCCTCCACAGTGTCACAGATATACACCTGTTTTAATACAGATCACCTCTAGATAAATCTGTTGACCTGTCTGTCTCTGCATACAGTCAACAGCAGAAATTCAACTTTTGTTATCTTCAAATACCTAGTGTCAAGCAAAAGCTCTGGCAAGAAATAAATGCACAATGAGAATTAGCATAAAAGAAAAAGAGAAGTTACTATTTAGGCTAGTTTTACCTTTAGACTGTATCAACCCTCTAGTTATCACCAGTTCTTCAGTTAAATGCTGTTATGGGCTGAATTATGTCCCACTCAAATTTATATGCCAAGATCCTAACCCCTAGTACTTCTGAATGTGACCCTATATGGAAGGAGCGTCCTTAAAGAGGTAAACCAGTTAAATTGAGGTTATTAGGGTAAACTGCTAATTCAATATGATGGGTGCTCCGATTAAAAGAGGAAATTTGGAGACAGACATGCATACAAGAAGAACATCATGTAATCATAAAGATGACCACCTACTAAGCAAGCAGAGATGCCTGGATCAACTACTTCTCTCACAGTCCTAAGAAATAAACAACCTGTCAAATCTGGATTGTGAAATTCCGGCTTCCAGACCTGTAAGATAAAAAGTTCTGTTATTTAAGCCACTCACTCTGTGGTACTTTGTTATGGTAGCACTAGAAAATTAGTTTAAATATTTGACTCTTTGATTTGTTAATGCCAAAACAAAACAAAACAAAACCTGTACTCAATATGGAATAATTAAATTCACTTATGACACTGTTTAAAAAATAAAATGAAAGCTCATAGTTCACTGTTAGTTAATTAAGCTTGAAGCACATGGAAATTGCTATCTTCAAACAATAAGTAAATTGTAGTTTTCAATTCTTGAGAGGGAAAAAGTTGTACTCTGAACTCAATTTTTTTCTGCAGTATATCTAGACTGTGCAAGTAGACTTAGGTTGGAAAACTATATTGAGATTTTAAATAGGATTACACAAATAGGTACAAAATTCAAAAGCAAATACTTGCTAAGGAAAAGCATCTTAATTCCCTGTTTTGTACAAACAGTTTCAAGACAGTTTCAAGACTCCATTCTGTAAGTCACCATTAACCGCAACTAACATTGACCCTTTCACTATTATGTAGTTTCACCCCAGGAAATATAGATACACATTTACCCCAGGAAATAATAGATACATTTTTCTAGTTAACAAATTCATCTCATCGTGCCCCAAAAGCCCCAATTAAAACAAAGTTTGAAAAACAAACTCAGCTTCCTTATTGGCTTGAGAGTGACAAGTATGCCACTTGATAAACTTCACCTTCTATTCTTTAGCAAAGAGAGAGAGTACAAGTAGAGCAATAAAAAATTCTCAGGGTTACAGAGAGCACATGCAAGTGGGCTGCAGAATTGATTCCACCATCCAAACCAGGATCAAGATGAAGGACAGACATGGGTACTCAGAACTCACCAGCACTCCTCCTGATGGCTTTCCTTGTCCTGTGCATGTTTGGTAAGCCAACTATGGCTTTTCGTTCTAGGGACTGGAAAAACTCAGAAAAGATTCCAGATGCAATGAGACTGTATTTAACATTAAGCAAAATATAGAAACTGTGAAATTAAAATGTAAGCAGACCTGTATACTATTTAGATTGTGGAGCATCAAAGAATTTATTGTTGACTCAAATAAAAACGTGTTTATGGCCAGGCGCGGTGGCTCAGGCCTGCAATCCTGGCATTTTGGGAGGCTGAGGTGGGCGGATCACCTGAGGTCAGGATTTCGAGACCAGCCTGGCTAACATGGTGAAATCCCGTTTCTACTAAAAATACACAAAATCAGCCGGAGGTTACAGTGGGCTGAGATCGTGCCATTGCATTCCAGCTTGGGCAACAAGGGTAAAACTGTTTAAAAAACAAACAAACAAACAAACAAAAAACACAACAAGAAAACATTTTTACCTTCCTAGAAATATCTGGCTGCGCAACCGGGCGCAGTGTTTCACGCCTGTAATCCCAGCACTTTGGGAGGCTGAGGCGGGTGGATTACCTGAGGTCAGGAGTTTGAGAGCAACCTGGCCAACATGGTGAAACTCCGTCGCTAATAAAAATACAAAAATTAGCCAGACATGGTGGCGCATGCATGTTTTCCCAACTACTCGGGAGGCTGAGGCAGGAGAATCGCGTGAACCCTGGAGGCGGAGGATGCAGTGAGCGGAGATTGCACCGTTGCACTCCAGACTGGGCAACAAGAACAAAACTCCAACTCAAAAAAAAAAAAAAAGAAAGAAATATTTGGCTGCAGGAGTTGTGCTTTTATTTTTATAGGTGATAGTAGGAAGATCACTGAAAATAGGTTTAGGGTGTTTTGATGATGGTAGGCGGATAGAAATTGCTACGTTCAACTGATAAATTTTACATATAATCTTTGTTTTTACAACTTTTCATAGAAAGGATCAAGTTGATTTTTGTAATTAGAAAAGTTATGGACCATGCATATGAATACTTTCAAGCAATCAATTATTGGTTTAGTGTCTCTACCAGTTCTTCAAATATAATAGATGTTCAGTAAGTGTTTGTTGATCAGGATAATAGCATATCATTAGGTTTGTGTAAACTTCTCCCTGAATATTTCTGAATTTGTAAATCCAGTTGAGTGTCCTGCTACATTGATTTCAAATTTCAAGTAAGTGTTATGGCTACGTTTGTTCTCACTGAGGACGTTTCTATTCCTTTCTCACACAGTTGATTCCTCTGAGAGTCAAGACTTGTGATATGAGTGTGTTCAGATATATTCTGACTTTATCTCTTCCCAGTTTATTAAAAATGTTCAGTTGACACTTGAAGGTGCCTTCAAGTTAGCAGAAAATCAATCATGTAAGTAGTGAAGATGTGGGGGAGTATGGAAGCCTCTAGGACTGTGATTTTCAAAGCTGGCATTTATTTACAAAGAATGCTAAGCGGAGAGTATAGGAAACTTAGCCTGTAGACATGATTCCTGCACAATGTGGGAAGATAATTGCCCAGTCTTTTTGCTCCTATTCATGAAAACATCATGTACTCTCTCAAAAAAACAAAAAAAGAAGCGGGGGGAGGGAGGCTTTCAAATGGAAACATAGGGTGTGAATTCTTCTGAGTGGAGTTAACCTTGTAGTAGTTGAACATGTACAATAAGCAATGATACACATTCATCAGTAAGAACACATGGATAACTCAATAAATTCAATATTGCCTGATGGCCCTGAAGACAAATTTTCTGAGGCCAAAGCCTACAAATACAGAGCTTAGAGACTATGGGAAACAATTCTGCATTTTATTAAACTTTGTTTACTTACAGTATTACTATGTAATATAGACTGTTTCAGTTGTTCATTGCTAGGTAACAAATTACCACAACTTAGTGGTTTAAAATTAACCCACGTAATATTTCACAGTTTTGTAGATTAGCTGTCTAGGTGACTTGACCAGGTTCTCTGCTTGGGATTTCATAAAGCTAAAATCAAGGTGACAGCAGGGCCAAGCTCTCATTTGAAGGTTCTAGGGATGAATCCACTCCCAATTCAGGTTGTTGGTAGAATTCAGTTTTTACAGGATAGGACTGAGGTCCTCATATTCTTCCTGGCTGTTGGCTTGGGGTCACTCAGCACTCCCAGAGGCTGCTCTCACTTCCTTCCACGTGACTCCTTCGATATAAGCAATGAACAACCTGCCTTGCATTGAACTGAGCTCACCCATCAAGTCTCTCTTACTTCTTCTTCTGCTACCTGTCAGAGAAAACCCTCTGCTTTTAGGGTACAAGTCATTTCATTAGGCTCACTTGAATAATCACTCTTCTTTTATTTAGTCTACTCATCAATAACCTTAATTACATCTGCAAAATCCTTTTCACTATGTAAGATAACGTAATGATGGCTGTAATATCTCATCATATTCACACTCCTAGGGAAGTGGGTGGGAAGCCTGATGGGTGTTTTCTTGGATTCTGCCTGCCACAAATACAAAAGAGAATATGATTACATATATACAGTTTGGAGAGCAGTAATCTAGTAAATACCCACTCTCTTGTTATGCAGGCTAAATTTTAGAACTAACGAATACATCAGAAGCCTCCATGTATGAACCTCTTGTAGCATGCTGAACTATGCATTTCCTAAATTCATATGTTGAATCCCTAATCCCTAGTACCTCCGAATAAGACTGTATGTGGAAATGAAGTCTTTACAGAGGTAACCAGGTTAAGTGGAGTTCATTAGCATGGTCCTGAATTCAATATGACTGGTGTCTTCCTAGAAAGAGAAGATTAGAACACAGACAACACACAGACTGTGGGGTAACCATGTGAAGACAGTGAGAAGATAGCCATCTGCAAGCCAGGAAGGGAGGTCTTAGGAGAAACCAAACGTTCTAGGACCTTAACCTTGGATATTCAGCCTTCAGAGTTGTGAGAAAATACATTTCTATTGTTTCAGCCACTCAGTATATGGTATACTATTATGGCAGACATAACAAACAAATACATCTCTCAAATCATACACCCATCCCTTTCCAAGAATTAATCACTATTTTGAATTGTCTGTTTCTTGCTTTTCTTTATAGTTTTACCATCTAGGTATGAATCCTTAAACAATTACGTATTTTGCCTGCTTTTAAACTTCAGATCAATGGAATAATGCTGAATGTATTGTTCTGTGACTTGATTCTATTATTTAACATTATGTTTTGCAATCCATGAGTTCGATATGTTTAGCTGTTCATTCGATTTTTAGTAATTCCATTGCAGGAATATGAAGTAAATAAATGCAAAATTCATTTATCCAATCCTGCGTTGGAGCACACTTGGGTTCTTTTCAGATTTTGACTATTGCTGACATTCTTTATATGTTTCCTGGTTCATGTTATATAAGAGTTTCTCTAGGAATTACTTGCTGTGTTTAATGTGCATGTCATAAATCTTACCAAGTAATGCCATGTTGTATCACAAAATAGCTGTACCAATTGACACTACTTCCTGTATAAAATTATCTGTTGCTTCACATATTGGCCAATACCTAGTATTGTCAATCTGATGAGTATGTAATGGTATCATGCCATTCTTTTAATTTTCTTCTCTTTACTATTAATTAGATTGAATATTATTATATGCATAGGAGAATTTGTGTTCTCTATTTTATAAAATTTATATATTTTTTTACTTTTCTTATTTGTATATTCTCTCTTTCCCATTGGCACGCAGGTGTTCTTTATTTATTCTGGATATTAGAACCTTGTCAGTTTTATAAGTAGCAAAACTAGTTTTCCAATTTGCAGCTCATATAGTCTTTCTTTTTATAGTGTCTACAGTGAACGTAAGTTTGTATTTTTATTCTTCTTGAGTTTAGCAATATACTCTTTTCTGATTAGTAACTTCAGTGTCTTATTTCAAAAAGAAAAAAATCTTCCTTTTACAATTCATAAAAATATTCTTCTATATTATCTTCTAAAGTTTTTATAATTTTTTTCTTTGTGTTTAAGACATGACTGTTTATGGAATTTGTTTTTGTATTATGTGAGGGAATAACCCAATTTTGTTTTGTTCTTCTACATGACTCATTAATTGTTACAACCCTATTTAATAAAATATCATTTCCCCACTGATCAACAATGCTATTTCTGCCATAAATTGTGTTCTGCAAGTGAAGTCCTGCAAATAAAAGAATGTTTCTAATGTCTCTTTTCTGTCCCATTGATCAGTTTGTCTATAGATATATACAGTCTTCATTATTAATATTTTATAATAATTTTTAATATCTGGGATGGAAAATTCTTTAATCTTGTTCAAGAGTAGCGTGTCTTTTCTTACACTTCTGCTCTTCCACATAAATCTAAGAAATAGCTTGCAAATTTGCACTGAAATAAATTATAATTTTGAATGGAATTTCTTTGAAGTTATAGATTAATTTTTAAATTATTGACTTCTTTATCATGGTGAGTTTTCCATTTTAAGAACATAAACTCGCCGCCAATTTGTTGAGGCCTTATTTAATGTCTTTAAAATTTCATAATTTTCTCCATAAAGTCTTTCCATATTTTTTAATTATAAAAAAACTATTTCTTGCTACTCTATATTGTTTGATGTTATTGTAAAGGGTATCTTTATAAAATATAACTTTCCATCTATTAGTGTTGAAGCATAAAATTTTGTAGTAGTTTGATAACCAACATTTAACTTGGGTAGTGATATCATCTGAGGATAATGATAGTTTGGTTTCCTTTTTTGAAAACCTTGTGCCTTTTATTTATCTCTTTAGCTTTGATGAGATGGCTGCGATAATAACCTACACTCTTTTCTTGTTTTGGCCTTCAAAGGGATTACTTTCAAGATTTCATCATGTGTGATATTTTGTGGCTATCCTTGTATTAGTAATTTGCTAAGGATTTATCATTGTATTATTATTAATTTTTATAATTGAATCTTGTTATTTTCTTAAACCCTGGAATGTTCACCCCTGGCTCAGAGTGTGCTAAGATGATCCAATCCTGGAGATGCTGGTGAAAATAATATTTTTTTAAAGATTAAAAAAAAAGTAGATTCATATGGTTCAAAGTCAGCTTAATTAAAAGTGGATATCCAAGCTATACATATATTTAAGCAGCCTTTATGCTTATTCTTTCCTTAAATCTGTTCTTTTGAGAACAATCATTTTTGCTTCCTCTCAATCATCAGAATCGTTTCTCCAGTCTTTCTTCTTTCCACTGCTGACGCCCACATGAGAGGATCTAAGGTAATTTCTAACAGCCTGGAACTTCTTGGGAAAAACAGAGGAGGAGCCACAGACCCAGTTTTGGGAAATACCTCTGTTTTCTCCTCATGGAACCCTAAAATTGTAAGCAGATAGGTTTCTCTTAAAAATCTAACGCTTTGCTCTATTGTACTTTGTGTTACCTGACCTTTTGACTTTTAGGGGTGTCAGAGATTACTTTGCATTTTTGGAAAACTTTTAGTCTTGGTGTGTAAGAGCTAGAATATACTTTTAGGGATGGCCAATGGCAGTTGCTTACAGTGAGTGGTTAATACTACAGACCAATACTTCTTTCTTCTCACACTGGCATAAACAAGCATGCTATTCGACATCTAAAAGGTATGGAATGGGGGAAGGATTGATTGCACAATGAGTTAATTGGCTTTGGGCTGACCACCAGCCTTGGAGAAAAGCCATTGCAGTGAAATCCATGGTAAAAGCATTGCACTCTCTGGTCTCACAGTGTTCCCCTCTTTTTGTGAATCCAGGATTGAGTACAAAAATGGAATCTTAATTCTGGGGATTCTATTTTGCCTTCCCGTTGTGTTTGCTTTTTTGGCCCTAGAAACCGCATGCTTTAAACTTAAATACTGGCAAAAGAAAAACCTTGTAACTACTGGTTCTTCTTCAGTCTGTGTATTTATATATGTTTTGTGTGTGATGTTTATGTAAAAGAGCTTTAATCCTTGGCTTAAATAAAATAAACACTTAAATATTTTGTAAGAAAAAAACCTTTCATGCCTTTTAGTTCACATGTCTCGAATAATCTTTTAAAAATAAAGACAACTTAAAGATTATCAGTAACATAAAATAAAAATGTCTTCAAGATTTGGACATTTGATCTAAATTATACAGGTCAGACACTAGGATTGCTAAATGCTTTAAAGTCATAAACTTTCTTTGATGACTTTTGATAATTGTGCAACTTACCTGCTTTGGAGCCATTAGATTGTAGATAAGGCCTGGGGACATATAGAATTTCCCATGACATCTAGCTATGCTGGAAACAGCATGACTTTGCAGCTCTGTCCTGTATTCTAGGCTCTGCACCTGGTCCACAATTAAAATTGATTACATTATGTTGGGAATAGGCCCTCAAAATCTGGCCATAAACTGGCCCCAAAACTGGCCATAAACAAAATCTCTGCAGTACTGTGACATGTCCGTGATGGCCATGATGCGCACGCATGCTGGAAGGTTGTGGGTTCACTAGAATGAGAACAAAGAATACCTGGTCCACCCGGGGTGGACAACCTCTTAAAGTCATTCTTAAACCACAAACAATAGCATGAGCGATCTGTGCCTTGAGGACATGCTCCTGCTACAGATAACTAGCCAAACTCATCCCTTTATTTCGGCCCATATCTTTGTTTCCCATAAGGAATACTTTTAGTCAATCTGTAATCTATAGAAACAATGCTTATCACTGGCTTGCTGTCAATAAATACACGAGTAAATCTCGGTTTGAGGCTCTCAGCTCTGAAGGCTGTGAGATCCCTGATTTCCCACTCCACACCTCTATATTTCTGTATGTGTGTGTGTTTAATTCCTCTAGCGCCACTGGGTTAAGGTCTCCCCAGCCAAGCTGGTCTTGGCAACATTAAAAAATAAAAATTATATATTCTTGATAGAAAGGTATGAGAATGTGGTTTTTTTTTTTTTTTTTTAAAAGAAAGTCATCTAGTCGAATTTAGAGGATTTAAGAAATAGGATAAAACCGAAGTTTTAAGCAAGTTGTAGAAGGTTTATGAAACATTAACCTTGTAAAGAATTCTGTGTGTAAGCAAGTTGACCAAAATCATGAGTATTATTTATTTTTTCCATAAATTGAATATTAAAATAAAAGCACCCTGATGCAGGATGAGAATCTTGGCCCATATGTCAGAATAACAGGGTTTTCTGAAACATTGATTTGCTGTTTCATACAAAGTTATAAAGGATTACAAAAGATTTATGGAAATATTACCTTATGGTCAAACAAATGAAAATTGGGTAAATGATAAGTTGATTGGGGTTTTATTAAAAATTAGCTTTAGCAATAATGATGAATTAATGCAAAGGAGAAATTTGATTTTCCTTTTTGAACAAGATTTTTGAATAATGAGAGACAATGAAATATTTTTTTTTGGCTTTTGAATAATTATAGAAAAAATCATGGAGAGAAAAGAGACATAGACTTTGGAAGGTAAGTCTCCTCTTTATGAAGGGTAAAGTTTTTTTGCCTTTTTCAGATATTTGAGTTATCATTATGGCTAAATAAATTACTTATGGCATCCTGGAGTCCTATTTTATAATATCAAGTATTTTAAACCATTGATGTTTGACAAACTTTGCAAAATCAAAGACTACATTAAATCTTTTTCTGACCTGATTAATCCTCTCAGATATCAGGTCCCCTAAAGTCCAAAAATGGCATATTTGGCTTATTTGTTGTATTAAAAATCATACAGGAAGCACTGTCAGATATAGAATAGTGTTTGGCTTCCTTTAGGCTGTATTTGTCTAAATGTGTTACCGGTATATGTTCTAAAACTATGCAAAACTCCAATAATTCTGATATAACTTAGTGTACATTATCAGTAATAATTATAAATACTATATACAATTATTGTGTGCCACAGAGTAAATCAAATTTCCTTGTCAATTGTGTCTTTAACTGTGGATGTCCTAAGACATTTTTCATCCACAGACAATTTTTGTCTTGTTTTGATCCTCTTCAAAAAGTGGTTGATAATCAGCTATAGGACTCTGATGAGTCCTCTTAACTGAAGGTCTCTGATACTTTGGACAATGTCCCATTGAAGCAGAGAGGAATAAAACCTCTCACAGAATGCTAATATATTCATAAGGACAGTTGGTTCAATATAGGCAAAACAAGAGTTAATAGCATGGACAAAACTGATAAAAGACCAAATAATTTTTTAATAATTGTTTTGTTTTAAACATTGATGATCCTTTCTGCTTTATTTTTCAGAGTCAAGAAAAATTTTCTTTTGACCTGTTCATAGCTTTTAGCAATTAAGTAAGGTATATACTCCTCTGAGCAAATTTTGGAGCACATTTCTTTTGCCCTACCTGATTTCTCCAGAATTTAGAAACAATTTGTGAATATTCTTAACTTATGACAATATAGTAATCTGTATAAGTGCAATAAGAATCTGTTTTCTTTTGTAGCTGTATGCAATTGGAGACACTAGTTGTTTTACTTAAGGTATTGACTGGAATGGCGCGCTTTCAAATATGAATACACTGCTTTAAGGAATCAAAGTTGACTTACAGAACCTATGAAAGCCCCTTGGGAAACTGGTCTCATACCTTGTCTATGCAGTTACTGTATGGGTTCTTGACTTTGGTCAATAAAAAATGTCTCATTCTGACATGCCCAGGAGGCTCAAGTCATCCTGTGACCTCAAGAAGAGAGGAATTCACCCAACTCGTACAAATACAATTATTTGAAGGCACAAGTAAATCTGTGGCCGGACTCAAGGCTTGAAAATGTCTAATCTGGGATTCCTTATGGAACAAAGTTACATCAAAGCCAAATCAAAAAGAGCCTATATGGCAAATCATTATTCTTCTTGCACTTTGTACAAATAATCAGGCCAAGTATAACAATAAAACTATACTTACTATGCAAAAAATCAGTCCTGCCATGATTTGTGTTTGGTAAAATGGGAATCTAAAGAGAGAAAAATTATATTTCAAAAAAACTAGAATACGCCTGTTGTTAGATTCTAGTCTTGTTCATTGTTTGTTAGTTTTTATCATTTTTTTATGCAATTTAAACTGACAAGTCCCCAAACTAATGTCTTCAAATTTATCTTCTCTTTTTCCAACTAAACTAAATAAAATTATTACTACCTTTTCTTGAGGCTCTGTAAACTAAAGCTTATTCCTTGTGAGACAGGTGAGAAAAATGTGTCAGACTGCCACCACCTTCCTCCTGTATAACTAAAGATGTTTTGAGACTAACATATAGATAGATGTGTCACCATAAATCTTTGTTTTTCTTCTGTTCTCATAAAAATGTCTCTTATTAAAAGTCTGTTTTGCTTTGCATTTCATACATCAGAAAACTGGTTTTCCAGTCTATTTACTAGATTTCAAATGGCATCTACACTTCTTATAAGGATTGTTCAATTGGACTTAAACATTTAATTATCACTAGGTGCTATTGGATTTTCCTTTTAAATAATTATTTGTCATGTTCACAGGGGTTCAGATAGTTAAAGTTTATATTTTCCCAACTAAAACAGATCCAGAAAAATATGCCCAAGGATATTTTCCCAAGGGTTTTAGCCTGTGCCACTGTGGGAAAGATCAAGTCTCTATAAATCATGACATCAGGTAGTGAGAGATTTCTATACCTCCAGAGCAGATAGGCGGCACAGTCCCTATTCAGAATTAAATAGTTATGGATGATGAAACCTCTGTCCTTTTCCAGTCCCTTAAGATTAAGGGGTGTATTTAATCTCTGAGGTGGGGATGAGATAAGAGTTTGGCAGGACTGGTTTCACAAGGTACAGGTGACAAAGATCCTACTGGTAAAAGAGGTTGTGGTAAAGAAGCTAGTCAAAACTCACCAAAACCAAGATGGCAAAGAAAGTGATCTTCGGTAGTTCTCACTGCTCATTATACACTATCGCCAGCACCATGACAGTATACAAATGTCATGGAAATACCTGGAAATTACCCTGTATAGTCTGAATGCGATTGGTACCCTGACTTCTAAATTCCTGGGCCCTGTCCTGGAAAACTCATGAATAATCCACCCCTTGTTTAGCATATGATCAATAAATAACCATAAAAATAGCCAATTAGCAGCACTTGGGGCTGCTCTGCCTATAGAGTAGTCACCCTTTCATCCCTTCATTTTCTTAATAAACTTGCTTCCATTTTACTCTGTCAGGTTGCTCTTGAATTCCTTCCTGCATGAAGCCAAGAACCCATGCGGTCTCCCAGGCTGAGCCCCAATTTTGGGCTTCTCCCTGTAATCCAGATTTTCCAGAGTCTTAGAAATATATCTGGCACGTAAGTCCAATAATGTATGCTGAATGGTTGATATATTAAAAGATTCTAAAAAAGATGTTATTATTTAATTGATTAAAAATATAGCTATGCACACTCACGTGACTAAAAGTTGTACTCTAAATATATTATAAACATAGTTTGAGAAATCTAAGTATTCATTTTCAGCATATGCATTTCATGTTTCAAACATTTGAATGAATAAATTTGAAGCATTGTTCAATTAAGTATAGTTGTTATTTAGTCAGGACACTTTCTTCTTTTCAGAGTCACACTGAAAGATGGGAAATCAATATGTTTGTATCCTGAGGCTACATGGGTGATGACTATTATCAAAGAGATTATGGACAGGTATAATTAATGCCAAAAATTCTCATGTTCACTTTCTTTTTCCCTTTCTTTTCTTTTAATTAAGGATATATTTATAATATATACAGACTCTGTTTTAGATTAGAATAAAATAACAATAAGACTAGAATAAGTCCCTTCCAGAGAATCCATGACCTCTGTGAAGAGGTTAGTACTCCTACTGACATTTTTGTCTTTCATATTAAAAGTGATAAATCTTTCCTTTTTTAGTGTAAGTTAGTTGGAATTGTTGCTGTTGCTTTAAAAAAATGCCTAAAAAATGAAGCCAGATCACATGGAGAGGAAACAGCAAATCAAATGTTGAGACTAGGGACTAAACCTTCGGCAGCCAGACAGGAATTTGGTTCAAAACTTGAGAGCTCACACACACAAAAAACAGTCTTCTTCTTTTATAGATGGGACTGTGAAGGACTGTGAAGACCACCACAGAATTTTCAAATATCACAAAACTATTTTATTATAAAAATGGGTTAAAATTCAGTTTTCTGATATTTAATATAGGGTGATGTTCTTAAAGTAGATTATTATCGGACTGCTGAAGAGTGTTAGCTTGAATCTTGGTCATAAGATTAGCTTTGTAAAATTTGTATAACCAATCTCAGGGTACAAATTAATAACTAGCAGCCATTCATGCTATGAGCCACTTTATGATAGTCTAAAGATAATATTGTGCATATTGTAGGCAACTAACTAAAGTATAAAATGTGTTCAGACACTTTATGTGGCCTGCTGAGTTACTCTATCAGTTACCTATTGTCTCCCCAAAACGCAGTGAGTTAAAATAAACCATTTTACTCTGCTTCATGTCTCTGAGGGTCATTAATTTGGGCTATGTGGTACTACAACTTGGGCTGGACTCAGTTGTTTCTTCTGATGGTGTCTCTTTGGGTCACTCATGGGGTACAGTTAGTTTCTTGGCAACTGAGTGGACCTTTCTCACTCATGTGTCTGGTTGGTGACTGGGAGTAGTGTCTCTAGTAGATGAACTTGGCTGTCTTCATATGGTGGCAGAAGCATTCCAAGAGGGCAGGAGTAGAAGCTTCTAGCCTCCTTACCTTGTTGACCTCGAACATCTACAACGTCACTTTTACCACATCCTATTGGCCGAAGCAAGTCATAAGGTCAGCACAGAATCAAGGGGATTAGAAAATAGATTCTACCTTTTAAAGGGAGGAGCTGGTAGGAATGTATGACTATTTTTAATCATTCACCATGCTGATAGTTCTATGTCTTCTTTATAAGTTAGAAATACCTCTTGCAAAGTTTCCAGATAACTAACAAAAATTCATAGAGCAATGTTGGCACAAAGCACAGTACAATAAACAATTGTTATGATTATAGCACATTGGATCTCAGTGTAAATAAATATTTTATACAATAAAACTATTTATGTACTTTTGTTTTATCATCATAATACCTGTATGCATTGATAGCACAACATGTTATTACCTTTATTTGGTATGGAAAGAAAATGAGATTCAGGGAAATCAAGGTCGTCTCTGAATAATACTTCTAGCTCATTTGTAGCTTTGTGATTTGCACAAAGGCCAAGCTGTGATCAATTAAATGTTTGCAGGTATTAATACATCTCATTTTAAAATTGAAGTGGCTTTTCTCCCCTTCCTTAGCATACTCAGATCTTCTTTGTGCCACTGCATGCATTTTTCTGTCTCAAATGTATATCAGCCTTTTTTTTTTTTTTCTAAATGATGAGTTTTCTTTTATCTTTTCACAAGTTCAATGTTTGTGCCCTATAAAGTCTCCCCTGACTGCCATGGGGGAAGTCTCCCCTCCTCATAGCCTTAATAATGTCTCAGGTATACAACTATTATCACACAGATCACCTTCTAGTTTAATGCGGTTATATGTCTGTCTATCTCTTAAAACAGACTGTGAACATCTCAAAAGCAGAAACTCAATTGTTATTATCTTCAAATATTCAGTGTCAGGCAAAGGCCCTGGCAGGTAATAGATGCTCAGTGAGAATTAGCAAAGGAAAGATCTTATGATTTGGGCAAGTTTTGCTTTCAGAGTATATCAACTCTCCAGTAATCACCAGTTCTTCAGTTCAATGCTGTTTTGGGTTGAATTATCCCTCATATTTGTACATTGAAATCCTAACTCCCAATACTCCAAAATGTGATCTTATTTGGACACAGGATCCTTAAAGAGGTAATCCAGTTAAATCGAGATTAATACAGTGAGCCCCTAATTCAATATGGCCTGTAACTTTATCAAAAGGGAAAATTTGGAGACAGATATGCATACAAGGAAAACACCACATAAACATAAAGATGACCATCTACTAAGCAGGTAGACATAGTTGAAACAACTTCTTCTCTCATAGTCCTAAGAAAGAATCAACCTGTCAAACCTTGATTTTGGACTTACAGGTTCCAGAATTGTAAGATTAAAAAAAAAATTATGTTGTTTAAACCATCTAGCTTATGATACTTTGTTATGGTAGCCCTAGAAAACCAACTAAAATGTTTTGTTGTTTGATTTTTAATGCAAATATTAAAATGTGGTCACTATGGGATAAGTAAGGTCACTTATGAAACTGCTTAAGAAACAAAATCACAGCTCATAGGTCACTCTTAATTAATTAAACTTCAAGCCCATGGAAACAGCTATCTTGAAACAACAAGCAAATGGTAGTTTGCAGTTTTTGACAGGAAAAGAGTCAAAATCTGAACTTGATATTCTCTGCAGCATATCTAAGCTGTACATATAGTTTAGTTTGACAAATTGTATTAATAGTTTAAATGGGATTTTGCAAATAGGTACAAAATCCAAAAGCAAATACTCTGAGGAAATGCATCTTAATTCCTTACTTTGTACAAACAAGTCATTGGTAAAGTTGCATAGATATTCTCAAGACTCCATTCTGTAAGTCACCATTAACCACAACAGCCATTGACTCCTTCTCAGTTATGCAGTTTCACCCCCAGGACATAATAGATTCATTTCTCTGTTCAACAAGCTCATCTCATCATGTCCCTAAAACCCCAATTAAAACAATGATGGAAAAACAAACTCAATGTCCTTATTGGCTTATAAGTGACAAGCATGCTACTTGATAAACTATACCTTTTGTTCTTTAGTGGGAGGGAGAAGGAGGAGAGCAATAAAACATTCTCAGTGATGTAGAGAGCACATGCAAGTGAGCTGCAGTATTGATTCCACCATCCAGACCAGGATCGAGATCAAGGACAGACATGGGTATTCAGAACTCACCAGCACTCCTCCTGATGGCTGTCATTGTCCTTGGCACATTTGGTAAGCCAACTATGGCTCTTATCTTTTCCTTTTAGGCACTGGAAAAACTCAGAAAAGATTCCAGATGTAATGAGATTGCACTGAAATTAATCAAAATATATAAACTCTGAAATTAAAATGTAAGTAGACCTATATAGTATTTAGATTGTGGAGTGTCAAATAACTTTTTGTTGAATCAAATGAAAATATTTGTTTAACTTCCTAGCGGTATCTGGCTCTAAGAGTCTATACTTTCCTTATTAGAGGTGATAGAAAGAACATTACTAAAAATAAGTTTCATATAAAATATCTAATCTTAGAAAAAATAAGAAAAGGAAAGAAAGACAAATCCTATTAGTATGAATATACCTACACTCAAAATGCAGTTGGATTAATTTTTATATATGTTTATATTAGTATGGATTTTCATAAGTTAGTATAAGCTGTGAGTCTTTACAACAAAGCACTGTTAAGTGTATATTCTGTGTATGTTTTCTGTCAATTACATAGGTATTACCAAAATGTATGATGGATTTTCCTTCATATAAACATTCATCAATCAAATATCAGTTTATTGATACTAATTAATAATCTCATTATATACCTGACCCTGTCATCTAGAAATTGCAAAGGTAAAGAGCTTTAGGTCTAAGTTAAGATCTTTTTGCAGAAAATATACTCCATTTTCCCACAGAAATTAAAGATTTTTCAGTAAGGGAAAGGGATCAAAAACAGGCAGGAGAGGTGAGAAGGGATAGAAGACAGAAGAGAGGAGAGAGGGAAGAGAGGAGGAGGGAGTTGAAGGGTCTTATGTTGTCTTTTTGTTTTCTTTCTAATTTGTTACTTCTTTCCTTTTCCTTCTTCTTTTCCCTCCCCTTCTCTTATCTATTCTCCTTCCCTCCCACCATGCCTTGTTTCTGTTTATTCATGGAACTAACATAATTATACTTAAAAAAGAGGAGGAGAAGGACCCAACCACCCCAGGAGAAATCAGAGCCAGCAGCCAACACCAACCACCTTCCATGTAAATGAGGCCATTTCTTATTTTTAGCCATTTCAGTGGCTTCTGACTGCACTCACTTAAGTGAGCTTAACAGAAGAACCTCACATTAACAGCAGATATATCAGAAATAATAAATGTATTTTAAGCCACTGAAAATAAGGTTGACTTATTACACAACAAAAGAGGATTAATGGTACCGGTAACTATTTAATGTGTTTGCAGGCTTAGAACAACATTATGCTAGAATTTCCTCAAATGAATGAGTATGTAGAGAAACTGTGTAACTTTCATACATTTGAGATTCAACAAATGGCATTTATCAACATAATCTAAAGTAAAAATTCTGAGGCCTGCAAAACTTTGAAGTACTTGTGTGTAATAGCACCCAGGGAGATAGTTTCCCCTCAACTCCTTCACCCTCCCCACTCTCCTCCCACTTTCAGCCCATGCTTCACCTCTGGGCAGTAGATAGTAAAACCTCAATTAACTTGAGTGCCAGAGTAATTGACATCTGGACAATCCTTATCAACTAACAGTTACACAGAAAGCACATTTGGTTTCAGCACTTATAGAAAATCTTTTGCTGTTTAATATTTTAATTTATTGATTAAGATACTTTAACAAACTTATACACAATTGTAGTATCCCTAAGCATTTTCTGAAGCAATTGTTTTTATGATTGATTTGCAGGTGTCAGTCTATTTCCTTCATACTTGAAAGAAGGATTTGGGAAAAGTGTGTTAAGAATGTTCTGTGTGAGGCAGAAAAGAAGTAGTCTATGTCTTAATTTTATAAATAGTGGTCCTGCATTGTCTCTAGATAATTTGTTTTAACATAGCTAACATAAGATGTGCTTTAGGTCTTAGATAACTTGCTTGTTTCCTGAATGACTCTGCATTTATAAGACGACTTAAAGGGAAAAGAGATAAAATAACTTACTTCTTGCAATACACACACATACACAAAGTCAAAGTGACAATGCAAGATTTATAAACAGGTTGTGAAGTTATTTTAAAACCAAAAAACCTGAGTTTTTTCCACTTCTGGCATTTATTTAAATCATAATTTTGGATAAGCTAATTGCTTTCAACTGAATTGCTCATTTAAAAAATACCTTTTAACCATTTTTGTACAGTTTATTACTGTGAGTATAGTGTTTCTCATCTTGGAAATCTAAGGGAATGATGCAAATGACAGTAATAGCGGTTAACAGTAGCAGTCGTCGTCACTGTCATAATAGTAGAGTATTACTCATAGCCCATTACTTTGCACAAAGTTTTTAGGCCTCACTTTTAAAAAAGAAATAGTTAAAATGACTAAGTCATGCAAAGAAGTGAACTTTGTAAAGCCTGGCACATAATTGAGGCTTAATCAATATTTTTTGAGTAAATGAAAATTAGCAAAAAGTTGTTTTATATTAAAGGTTGACTAATAGGCTTACACAATTTTGATGACTCAAGAAATTTGGTACTACTTCCTCATGACCCTTGCTGACGATGTGTCTTTTGTGACCAGCCATATTTGCTGATTAAGGCAATGATTCAAAGATACTGTGCCTACCTCTTTCCTACTGTCAACTCACTCAAAAACATTATTACTTCGGGAGACTTTTCCTGTAGTTTCCTCAAAAGGATGAGGAACTTTTTGGAAATCCTACTAATGAACGAGGAAAGAAATCTGGATAGGGTTAGTATGGAAAGAAAAGAAGTGTTCAGTGAAGCCAATAAATATTCTCAGATATGTGTTTAAGGGGTTGAACAGAAAATGAAAGATACTATGTTAAAATGAAACATAAATGAAACAGAAAATGAAAGACACTAGTGTTTAAAACCTCTATCTCCGGCTGTGGAAATGGCTTTGATCTTAGGATTGAATGAAAATGTATCAGACTCGAGAATTCACAGTATCTCAATCTCAATAACAAGAAAAGGTTATAAAGTCATCCTGCAGGAGGAACTAGAAAGAAATCTGCTCTGGTCATTCTGTGTCCTGCTGAGCTTCTCTCTGCAATTGACTCCACATCTCAGCTCTCAGAAGAATCCAAACTCTCAGCTTCTGCCCTTCTTTTAAGCTTGCTTGACACTAGACATTTCTGTGTTGAGATGGAAGGAAATTTATTTCAGTTTAATATTTTCTACTGCTGAACTCTAGTTCATATGAAAAAATTAAGTAGGGTAGAAAAAAAATAAGAAATACATTTATCTACTGAAATTATTTCTGTTGAGGCATAAATAATTTTAGAAAACTTTATTGAAGGCCAAATGGGAAGATAGACCTGGAAGGACACATCAACAAAGTTGGGGGTGTTCTAGAGTCTTTCACAAGCTCAAAGGGCTTTATGGGAAAGTTTAGAAGAAGAGAGGAAGACTCCTCATACCAGAGTTGTCCTCTTTTTCACTAGAGGATCAAATAAAG
Source organism: Macaca fascicularis (assembly GCF_037993035.2). Taxonomy (NCBI): domain Eukaryota; kingdom Metazoa; phylum Chordata; class Mammalia; order Primates; family Cercopithecidae; genus Macaca; species Macaca fascicularis. The sequence goes on from NC_088379.1 coordinate 59,827,764, forward strand.
GAGTTACAACCGTTAGATTACTACATACAGGCTAAATGTCTACCTGCAAAACAATCATAAAACTTCTTGTTTCAGCGCAACTTAGACATCAATCATTGTACTATTCAGTATCATAAGGTTCTACATAATTCAGTACATCAGCAACTTGAGGAACTCATAATAAAATGCTTTACTCAGAGATAGAATGTCAACATCAAATCACCAAACCTTTCCAAGGTGGGTGAATTTGAAAGTCTGCTTACTTCTACTGTAAACTGTAAAATGTGACTTGGAGCTTCTCACACTTCATAACAGAAAGAAGATGAAAATAAGCAAGCCATGCTTCAACATATAATATACGATTTACCCCAATCCTTGCCTAAACATTGTAGTGTACTTTCCCTTTATTTATTTGAAAATTTCTATTGAAACACATCTTTGGCCGGGCGCGGTGGCTCACGCCTGTAATCCCAGCACTTTGGGAGGCCGAGGCGGGCGGATCACAAGGTCAGGAGATCGAGACCACGGTGAAACCCCGTCTCTACTAAAAATACAAAAAATTAGCCGGGCGCGGTTGTGGGCGCCTGTAGTCCCAGCTACTCGGGAGGCTGAGGCAGGAGAATGGCGTGAACCCGGGAGGCGGAGCTTGCAGTGAGCCGAGATGGTGCCACTGCACTCCAGCCTGGGCGACAGAGCGAGACTCCGTCTCAAAAAAAAAAAAAAAAAAAGAAACACATCTTTGTTGATTTTTTAAACCCAACTCTACTGTTAGACTAGACCTGCTGATGATAATAAACAGATTTAATAATGACTAATGATATTAGGAATCACACAGAGCCCAGCATAAAATATTTGCTCAATAAATTTTGTTAGTATGCTCGGAAACTTAATAGGGTCTTTTAGTGTCTTAGTGCTTGTATGTCTTGCTTAAAACATCTTCTGAAAGTATTCTGATGTTTGTTTTCGCCTTCAAGCCCTAAAAATAATAAAGTTGTAATATGTAACTGTTGTAAACTCTGCTTTTTTACTTTGAAGTATGTATATTTACCCCTGGTAGAATGAAAAATAGATGATGGAAATGAATTAATGTATCCTATTAAACAACCTGTGATATTTTCTGAAACAAGAAAGAAAGAAAGGAAAAAAAATTCTTGAGGTTAAATGTTTTACCCTGACATGTTTGTATATATTAGCATTTAATTAACATCTATATGGTTACAATTCCAGCATTAGTATTGACTTTGTATATAAGTACAATGTAGAACTTACCCTTTACTAGACTAGTAATTCTTTTTCTTTTTTTTTTTTTTTTTTTTTTGGCGGAGTCTTCACTCTGTCGCCCAGGCTGGAGTGCAGTGGCACCATCTCGGCTCACTGCAAGCTCCGCCTCCCGGGTTCGCGCCATTCTCCTGCCTCAGCCTCCGGAGTAGCTGGGACTACAGGCGCCCGCCACCGCGCCCGGCTAATTTTTTGTATTTTAGTAGAGACGGGGTTTCACCGTGTTAGCCAGGATGGTCTCGATCTACTGACCTCGTGATCCGCCCGCCTCGGCCTCCCAAAGTGCAGGGATTACAGGCGTGAGCCACCGCGCCCGGCCAGTAATTCTTTTTCTAATCAACAAAATTTCCAGTCATTTCTTAAGCCCTAAAATTTATACCTACAAAATTTTCATTAAAAAATTAATTTTGTTACTACAAAAGTATTAAAACAAGAATAAAACTTTCTATTGATTTGTTGGTATATATTATTAATTTGAATATAATTGCTATGGACAAAAGCTTTACTTCTTCCCTTCTTGTTTTGTTTCAGTTTGGTATTCCACAACATGGCCAACAAAATTCATTAAGTTATGATCTGTATCATTCTTTATACAGTATGATAATAGTTCAAATTTATTAATCACTTTTAGTATGCCAGGCATATAAAGTGTTGAGCATGCCGGAAGAAACAATATTTATGAGATACTTATGATCTGGCTAAAAGCACATCCTCTGGAGTCAGAATAATGGGCTAACCTGGTTCCACCACTTGCAAGGTCCACAACAGCTATTGGGTTGGAAGGAATTCTAAACCTAGAAGTGAAAGGATGACATTTACCATCATGAAAACACACTAAACTATAAAACTCACTGCAATCATACACAAGAGGAAGGGAAAGGATGCAAATGATGACACTAAGAAATCCACCAATCCACAAGAGAAAACTATAAAACAAAAAGAACAGAACAAAGAATATATAAAACAAGCAAAAAATAATTAACAATATGTCAAGGACATAGCGTCGTATATCAATAGCAACCTTGAACATAAATGGATTAAATTCTGCTTTTAAAATATACAGAATGACAGAATAAATTTAAAAAACATGATTCAGCTATATACTGCTTACATGAAACTCATCTTGCCAGTAAAGTTACATACATACAGACTGAAAGTAAAGAGACAGAAAAGCATATTACATGCAAGTGGAAACCAAAATCAAGCAGGAGTAGCTATACTTACATAACAGAGACTTTAAGTGAAGAACAGTAAAAAAGATAAAGCAGATTATTATTTTTTTATTTTAAAATTCTGTTTATTTATTTGTACAAACATAATGTAATATTTATCTATATAAACGTGTTCCTTTTTTGTTATAGTCTCTGAGGGTCCTAAAAAACAAACATTTTAAAACTGGACAGTTTATTATCTATAGTCACCTCAATTGAATGTATATAATTGCCATTTGTTTAGGTGCTTATATAGCACTTGTTTATGATTGGTAATGAATAAATCAATACTTAGTTAATTGTATATCCACTGGCAATTCTGAACTTTCATTGGTGTGTGTTTCTTTTTTTTTTTTTAATCATACTTTAAGTTCTAGGGTACATGTGCACAATGTGCAGGTTTGTTACATATGTATACATGTGCCGCATTGGTTTGCTGCACTCATTAACTCCTCATTTACATTAGGTATATCTCCTAATGCTATCCCTCCCCCTGCCCCTACCCCACAACAGGTCCCAGTGTGTGATGTTCCCCACCCTGTGTCCAAGTTTTCTCACTGTTCAATTCCCTGTGAGTGAGAACATGTGGTGTTTGGTTTTCTGTCCTTGCGATAGTTTGCTCAGAATGATGGTTTCCAGCTGCATCCATATCGTTACAAAGGGCATGAACTCATCCTTTTTATGGCTGCGTAGTATTCTTTGGTGTATATGTACCAAATTTTCTTAATTCAGTCGATTATTGATGGACATTTAGGTTGGTTCCAAGTCTGTTATTGTGAATAGTGCTGCAATAAACATACGTGTGCATGTGTCTTTATAGTAGCATGATTTATAATCCTTTGGCTATATACCCAGTAATGGGATCGCTGTATCAAATGGTATTTCTAGTTCTAGATCCTTGAGGAATTGCCTCACTGTCTTCCACAATGGTTGAGCTAGTTTACACTCCCAGCAACAGTGTAAAAGTGTTCCTATTTCTCCACATCCTCTCAGGAACTGTTGTTTCCTTACTTTTTAATGATCGCCACTCTAACTGGCGTGAGATGGTGTCTCATTGTGGTTTTGATTTGCATTTCTCTGATGACCAGTGATGACGAGCATTTTTTCATGTGTCTGTCGGCTGCATAAATGTCTTCTTTTGAGAAATGTCTCTTCATGTCCTTTGCCCACTTTTTGATGGGGTTGTTTGATTTTTTCTTGTAAATTTGTTTGAGTTTTTTGTAGTTTAGGATATATCCCTTTTTCAGATGGGTAGATTGCAAAAATTTTGTCCCATACTGTAGGTTGCTTGTTCTCTCTGATGGTAGTTTCGACAAAGAAAATTATTATACAATGATAAAGGGATCAATCCAGCAAGAGAATGTAACAATTCTTACTATATATGTATCCACTACTGGAGCATCCAGATATACAAAGCAAATATTACTAGATCAAAACAAAGAAAGACTGCAATACAATAAGGTGGGAGACATCAACACCCTTTCCCAGCATTAAACGGATCATCTTGACGAAAATAAACAAGGAAACATTGGGTTTACACTGGACTTTAGACCAAATAGACCTAAGAGACATTAATGGAACATTTTATGCAATAACAGCAGAATATGTCTTCTTTCTATAAGCACATGATCTATTACCAGAATAGAACATATGTTAGGCCACAAAACAAGTCTTAACAAATTTTTAACAATCAAAATTATATTAAGAATGTTAATATAATCAAATCAAAAGGAAATACAATGAAAAATCAATACCAACAGGAATGCCAGAAATAATAGAAAATCATGGAAATTAAAGAACATGCTCTTGAATGATGATTGGGAGAAGAAAGGAATTAAAATGGAAATTTAAAAATTCTTAAAAGAAAAGAAAATGGAAATACAACATACCAAAATGTGTGGGATATAGCAAAAACAGTGTTAAAAGGGAAGATTACAGCAATAAACGCCTACATTAATAGGAGAAAATCACAAACTCACGATCTAGCAATAAACCTGTAGGAACCAGAAAAGCAAAAACAAACCAAAGCCAAATATAATTCAGAAAACAAATAAAGATCAGAGCAGAACTAAATGTAATAGGGACAAAAAAACACAAACGATCAACAAAAGAGTTGGTTATTAAAAAAGACAAACAAAATTGAAAATCCCTAACTAGATTAACCAAGAAGAGAGAAGAGAAAATCAGAATAAAGAAAATTAGAAATGAAAAAGGAGATATTACAACTGATACCATAGAAATACAAAAGATAATCACAAGAGTATTATAAATAACTATAGACTGCCCATCAGGGAAACCTATAGGAAATGAATAAATTCTTGGAAACATACAACCCACCAAGACTGAATCAGGAAGGAACAGAAAATACAAACAGACCAAAAACGAGTAGCTGGATTGAATCAGGAATAAAAAGTATCCCCAAAAAGGAAAACCCAGAACCAGATGGATAAACAGCCAAATTCTACCAAATGTACAAGGGAGACCTAATACCAATCTGCTTGAAACTATTCCAAATACTTGAAGAGGAGGAAATTCTCCCTATTCTATGAAGCCAGCATTACTCTGACAATAAAACCAGACAAGGACAAAACATAAAAAGAAAGCTACAAGCCAATGTCCCTGAGGAACGGAGAGGCCAAATCCTCAACCAAACACTAGCAAACTGAATAAAATAGTACATCGAAAAGATAATACACTATAATCAGGGGAGATTCATACCAGGGATGCAAAAATGGTTGAATATACACAAATTGATAAATGTGATATATTACTTCAACAGAATGAAGTATAAAAACATATGACAATCTCAATGAGTGCAGAAAAATATTTTGATAAAATGCAGCATCCCAGCATGATAAAAACTGTTTACAAATGTGCATAGAAGAAACTTATCTTAAAATAACAAAAGCCATATATGACAAACTGAGAGCCAACATAATGCTGAATGGAGAAAAGCAGAAAGCCTTTTCTCTAAGATCTAAAACAAGACAAAGATGACCATTTTCGCCACTCCTCTTCAACACTGTAAATTAAGTGCCAGGTATGGCATTCAGGCAAGGGAAATAAATAAAAACCATCCAGATAGCAATAGAGCAAGTCGAATTGTCCCTCTTTACAGATGATATGGTCTTATATGTAGAAAAACCTAATGACTACAACAAAAAAAGCCTTAGATGTGATAAATGAACTCAGTATAGCATAGGATTAAAAATCAATGTACAAAAATTAGTAGCCTTCTATACACAAATACTGATATAGCTAAGAATGAAATAAAGATGTCAATCCCATTTACGATAGTTATCAACAACATCAAAATTGAAGTACCTAGAAATAAATTTAACCAAGGAAGTGAAAGTTCTTGACAAGGAAATCTATAAAACACTGAGGAAATAAATTGAAGATGACAGAAACAAATGGAAAGACATTTTATACTTATGGATCAGAAGTATTAATATCATTTAAATGACCATGTTACCCAAAGAAATCTACATATTCAATGCAATACTGATCATGATTACAGTCACTGATATATGTCAATTACATACAATACTGTCATTCTTCACAGAATTTAAAAAATTACTAAAACTTATATGGAATGTAAAAAGAACCTAAATACCCTAAGAAATCCTGAGCAAAAAGAACAAAGTAGGAGGCATCACATTATCTGATTTCAAAATATATTACCAGGCTATAATAACCAAAACAACATGGTATTGGCATCAAAATAGACACATCAAGCAATGGAATAGAATAGAGAAGCCAGAAATGAAGCCACATATTTACAGCCTATTGATCGTTGACAAAGTTGACAAAAACATACATTTAGAGGAGGATACTCTGTTAAATAAACAGTGTTAGGGAAACTGGATGGCCACATGCAGAAAAATGAAACTGGACCCCTATCTCTCACCATATACAAAAAAACTACACAAAATGAATTAAAGACTTAAATATAAGAGCTGAAACTTTACACATACTAGAATCAAGGGAAAACTCTCCTGTACATTGGTTTAGGCAAATAATTTATGACTAAGATTCAAAAGCACAGGCAACAAAAATAAAAATAAACAAATTGCACTTACTTGAAATAAATGCTTCTGCACAGCAAAAGAAATATCAACAGAGGGAAGAAACAACCTGCCAAATGGGAGAAAATATTTGTGAACTATTCTTCCAAAAGGTACTAATATCCAGAATATTCAAGCAACTAAAACAACTCAACAGGACAAAAAGAAAAAAACTCCACAAATAATCCCATTAAAAAGTGGGCAAAAGAGATGACAGAAATTTCTCAAAAGAAGACATACAAATTACCAACAGCTATGTGAGAATATGGTCAATATCACTAATCATCAGAGAAATACAAATAAAACCCACAATGAGGTATAATCTTACCCCAGTCAGAACAGCTATTATTTAAAAAGACAAAAACATGACAGATCTTGGTGAGGATGCAGAAAAAAAGAGAACTTTTATACACTGTTCTTGGGAATGTAAACTAGTACAGCCACTATGCAAATTTCTCACAAAACTCAAAATAGGATTACCATTTGATCCAGCAACCCCACTTCTGTGTATCTACCAAAAGGAAAATAACCAATATATCAAATGGATACCAGCACTTACGTATTTATTACAGGACTATTCACAATAGCAAAGATGTGGAATCAACCTAATTGTCCATCAGTGGAAGAATGGATAAAGAAAATGTGTATATATACACACTGGAATACTATTCAGCCATAAAAAGAATGAAATTATGTCCTTTACAACAACCTGGGTGGAATGTGAAGTCACTGTCTTTAGGGAAATGAACCAGACACTAAAAAACAAATATCGCACGTTCTAACTTATATCAGGAAGCTACCAATTTGAACACATGGAGGCAGAGAGAGGAAAAATAGATAAGAGAGACTGAGAAAGGTAAAAGGGAGGGAAGGGAGAGGATGAAGAAAAGTGGCTTAAAGGGTATAAATGTACAGTAGGATGAATGGGATAAATCCAATGTTTGATAGCAGCATAGGATGACTGTACTTAATAAATATATTGTACTCTGGTGATGGACATTCGGAATACCCTGATGTGATCACTATGCATTACATACATGTAACAAAATTTCTCATGCACCTCATAAGTTTACAAAAATTTAAAAAACCCACAATGTTTGACAACCAGTGTGTCTATAAGGTTATAAAACATACAGGATATGTGGTGATGGAAAGCCTGTTTTAACTGTCTTCCTAGTAAAGGAAACAAGAAAAGTAAATATATCTTGGATGTAAATGTGCCAAATATTTATTTCTTCACTGAGTCAGACAAAACATGGGGATTATATCATTATCCAGCATCCATAATGAGAGGCAATAAAATCTGAAGGTAGAGCAGACAACAAGCAGAATTGGAAAAAGTCAGTTTTACTTATCAGCTGTGTTGGAAAATCAGTACTTTTTTTCAATCTAGGGATGACTACAGAAACTATTAGGAAACAAGACATAAAGAAATTTGTGCTCATATCCATCAGAATACCTATTAAGTTGCACTGTGATTATTCATGTATCTGACTGTTTTTCTACTTTAAAACGGGGAGTAAGTGTCAAGCCTTTTTCTTTTTCTTTTTTTTTTTTTGAGACGGAGTCTCGCTCTGTTGCCCAGGCTGGAGTGCAGTGGCCGGATCTCAGCTCACTGCAAGCTCCGCCTCCCAGGTTTACGCCATTCTCCTGCCTCAGCCTCCAGAGTAGCTGGGACTACAGGTGTCCGCCACGTCGCCCGGCTAGTTTTTTGTATTTTTTAGTAGAGACGGGGTTTCACCGTGTTAGCCAGGATGGTCTTGATCTCCTGACCTCGTGATCCTCCCTTTTCGGCCTCCCAAAGTGCTGGGATTACACGGTGTCAAGCCTTTTTCATCTCTTCATTCTGGATCTCAGAAAAATGCCAGGTAGAGTAGGTGCTAAATAAATGTTTGTCGAATATTTATTACATCAAGAGGAATATAACTGGAGTTAGTGCTGTAATGTAACGGTGCAGGTGGGTACTGAGGATAAGGCACCCGGCTAACAGAAAGTTGGTTGAATATTGAAGACAGCATCTTCCCAAATCCTGATCTTGTTAGGCTCACAGGTCTCAACAAGTTAGTCATAGACATTCCAACAGCCTTATGCTCTTTTTCCTGTCAGTGACTTGTTTGATATTTTAATTAGACTCACATTTGAAACTACTGGGGATTCTGTTAAGAGTCTGTGCACCCACACACTCCAGTCATACACAGATACTAATATGAGCACATTAATCATTGTTTGATTGAAGACATTTACTTCTATGTATAACATACAGATAGTAAATGACACACAACCAAGCTCCTGTTTCCCCATTTTCACCATAATTTCCACCATGTCTAATTGGATCCCATGTTTTTTTGTGTCTTTAACTACTTAAAAAATGACAGGCAATGACCTAGCTCAGTAAAACACCAGTAGAGCAACTCTGAAATCAGTATTGTATAGAAGTCTCTACTGAATATATGGACAGAACCCAAAAGGAAAAAATCAAAACAAAAATACTTCTGATCAAGAAATTGGACAATAATGAACATTGAAAAATACTATGGATTGGCCAAGCGCAGTGGCTCACTCTTGTATTCCCAGTACTTTGAGAAGCTGAGGCACGTGGATCATGAGGTCAGGAGTTCGAGACCAGCCGGAACAGCATGGTGAAACCCCATTTATACTAAAAATATAACAATTAGCTGGGCACTGTGGCACACACCTGTAATCCCAGCTACTCAGTGTCTGTGTGTGTGTGTGTGTGTGTGTGTGTGTGTATACACACTATGGATAGGCCACTTAAGATCTAGCTTTTATGATGATTCAAATTTTTCTTAGATGACCTCTGTGTTTTTATGCTATGCATGCTATTTTTACTTGTGGTTTATACATTCATCTTCTAACTTCCTAAATTTTGTTTCCAGAATACCAAAGTCATAATGATGTTTTAATCTTCAAAACAAATTTCTTAGGTAATTATTTCCAAGGGAAATTTTCTCATTTCCTTATTCTTTTGCAATTTTGGCAATCCTATGTTTTGTTTTTTTTCGTAATATATAATCATGATATTATTTATTTTATGGATGCTACTTCCTGAAGGTTTAGGAAACAATCTTAAGAAAATGAAGAGGCAAAACAATTTATAAAAACACTATTAAATACAAATAATTGCCCATTCTTCTACCCCCCACCCAAGAACACAGACCAAAGCTAAAATACTGAATGATTCTCAGTGTTTCTTGAATGATTTTAAGTACTTGTATACTGATCATATCATGAGATTATTATGCCAGGAATAGAAAAATAAATGATCTAGCATTGCAAAAGAAAGTAGACAGACTAAATGAAGAATTGTATGTTAGAAGTTGGATTTGATCCAACTTTATCTCTTCTACTAAACCTATCACTGTGCCTTATACGCATAGATTAATTTTAAATGTACCAGAAGAAAGAGAAGCTGCCAGACAAGCAGTCTCTGGGAGGCTAAATAGAGAGGCTGACCACGAATCCAACACACACCATGCCCAAGGACTTTGGAGGTGGACTGATTCAGGAATTTAATGTCATGTTCACACACCTTCATTCTTCTCCCCTCAGAGCCAGAGTCATTACATTGGAAGAGAAGAATATAGGGAAATAGGCATGGCAGTTGTGAGGAAGAAGTTCCTAAGTCAGTTTGGGGCAGAGCAGGGTTGCCCTCCTTATTTGAGCATGGTTATTTCTCATGATGGAGCAGTGCCTCAGTTTAGGCTTCTCCAAAATGCAGAGTTTGAGTCATGAGCCTGCCATGCAGGTAATTTATTTGTGGACATATTACCAATGCAGAGGACTTGAAAGCTGGGAAGAACAAAATAGGAAAAGAGGACGTGGGCAGCTGGAGGTCAATTCTACTGGGGACCCTCTGAGAAATGGTGTAGAATTTCTGACCAAAACTTGCAAAATGGGGAAACATTTATCCATTGACTCCAGTTCCTCTTGTGAAAGGGATGATTCCTGGCAGCAACAGAGAAACACTGGGCCAGAAAGTGAAAGACACCTGGTTCAGCTGAGGCAAGGAGTTTCCAGGTGACAGCTGCAGGCAGCTCGTGCTGTAGCAGTGACTGGAGAACAGATGGCCTAGGAGATGTGAGCACCAAGATTTGACTGTATGCCAGTTTTGTAAGGTTCCATAATAATTACAGGGCAAATGGAATTTAGCCACCAAAGCTTTCGTTTTTAAAGATTCTTCTGTTTCTTTAAGACTTGTTGCTTGAATGAGTTTAAAGACTGCATAAAATCCTGGCATTCAACTCTTGAACAGAAATTATGCTTGGAGAAACATTTGTTCTAACGAGACAATTTATTTTTGTAGTCAACAGCATTATAAGCTTTGGCTTATGAAGATCTCATTGATACAAGTGGCATGTAGGGAAAAACCCCACACCACCACCACCACCAACAAATCCTCTGCTTTATACTTCATTTACAAAAACAAGTGATTTTGATGACATTTTCCTCAGGAGTCAAGTTCTGCATAACCTGCAAACGTCCACTGCGTCTTGATATGTTTCATTTGCTTTATTCTCTTGGTGCTCTTCTTGTGTTGGGTCTGGAGACCATGATAGCAAACACTTTCTTATTTTCTTCAGTTATTAGAACTAGAGGAGAGATCCGGACAACATAATGCTGAAGGAAAAGTATTTAACTCTATGAATCATGATGAACTGTCCAAAGTGCGGCACCAGATATTTTGAATTTTCATATTTGAGCAAATATATACTAAATAAAAATTCAATTTCCTGTCTAGAAAGCTAGCAGGTAAAACTTGGACGTGCCGTAATTTCATTTTGGTAGTATTTTAAATGAATTTCGAAAAGTAAACTTAGAAATAAGTGAACTTATTTCGGAAGAATTTTCAATTCACAAACATGGCAAAGACCATACAGTGTCTGTGTGTCCTTCATCCTGCTTCCTCGACAGTGAACCATTTACAACACCACGGAACACCTGTCAAAGCTAAGAAACCACCAATGACATGTTACTTTTAACTAAACTCCAGACTAAGTTGCATTTCACCAGTTTTTTCATTAACGTCTTCTTTCTGTCCCAGGATCCTGTCCAAACTACCACAGGGCAATGAGTTGTCACGTCTCCGGTTTCCTCAAGGAATTTCAGTGGTCAGCAAGATGTGAGAGAGGAAATCACTGAAAGAGAATGGAGCATATATATTACCTACAGTGTCTATTTTAAAGTAACAGGACATTTTAGCACACCTTTCTATCCTTTGTCCAAGATTATTGTAAGGATATCACAGATACTCGTGAGCACCAGTAACTACAAGACCATTTTGGAAACTGGGATTGTGGTGTTTATATGAACATTCTTCTTTCTAAGTTCTGCTTTGATTTCTTAAGGACTCACACTGCTTTATATCAGTTAGGAACAGTTAAGGACAGTTGGGTGGCAGTAAGGGATACAGAAAATTCTAAACATGAAAAACACTGGGGAGTAAAACTTTCCATTAGATTCTTCTTTTTCCTTTACAGAATTCATAGCAGGTTGAGTTTTAGTTTAGGCAATGTCAGGAAAGAAATAGCCTTTTAAAAATGAAAATAGTCCATTTTATGTATTTAACAACCATGAATAAGGCACTTAATCCATGATGTCCCTTACAAATGTCAACTCGTTTCTCATAACCACCTTGGGCTAGGCACAGAGAGGTTTAACAACTTGCAGGTGATACTCTGCAACTAAATACGGGCAGCAGAATTGCATGCTCTGTGGTTAGGGGCAAGGACTCTTACCCCTGGAGCTGGGCTGTGTAGAGCCCTGTGCTTCAAGCAGCGGCCACTCCTGTCTCCTCTCCTCCATCCTACTCCACGTGTCAGAGACGTCTGAGAGCAACTTGTAGAACCACACTTAAACCCTCTAAAACTTAATGACGATTCAAAATTAATCATCTAAAACTGTTGAAAAAGGGACAAAAGGGCCAGGTTAAGAGATTGAAATTCCAGACCAGAAAAAAAAAGAGCCCTGTTAATGTTTCCAGAGAAGGAGGGCCCAACACTGAAGACCAGAAAGTTCTATAGTAAATGGAATATGATTTTTTGTATGATCTGGTGTTTAAATGTCATCAGCAGGCAGCTGTTTGATCCTTCAGTGGGAATGGTGTTTGCACACCAGATATCTACTCTGCAGTGTCATTTGCAAAGACAGAACCAGAAACATTGAGCTCGTGAGCCTGCTGGACCCAGCCCCTCCACAGCTTCAGAGTGACAGCCGGTGTCATATTTCTAGATCGAATCTGAATCCCTCCCACAGGGAGAAGATCTCCAGGGGATTTAAGAAGTTCCAACATTTCAGAGGGAGGAAGGAAGTTACGCAGGACACCAAAGAAGAGGTCATGCTATACAGCCCTGGCTTCCACTGACAGTAATACTGGATTCAACTTTTGATACTGATAATCTGTTGCCACCAAATGGAAGACGTACAGAAGATGTTCTAAGTGTGATTAGAGAATATGCAAAAAGGGAACAAGCAGAACATTCTTCTCTGGAATCTGAGATGATGGCTGTACTTTCACAGAGAGCACTGATGTTAGATGTACATGAAATACGCTAAACCGAAAATGAGAGAGGCAGAGACAGGGAGTTTAACATAGAGGATACACTATACAGAGAGAGGATAGCTGAGGTAAAACTCGCCTATCTCCGGGTCCCCAGCAAATCTGATAACTGAGGAGACAAAGCTCTCTTCCTCTAAAGAAGTCGTGCCTTTCCTGTCCTGGTTCTCACGGGTGCCCCCAGCTCTTTCCTCCAACCCTACCCCGTACGTGGGAGTCATCAGAGAGCTAAGGTCCCCCTCACAGGCTGTGTCTCCAGCGTGGTTTCCTCACTGCCCCTTCGGGAATTTGGGGCAGAAAGTGAATATCACAGATTCACAAGACCACTTGAGTTACTCTGGAGGGCGAGGCGCCGGCAACACCAGTGGCCCCCCCTCCCCACCTGTTCCACACTCCACCAAGGGGGCGGGGCCGTCGCCTTCCTTCCGGACTCGGGATCGATCTGGAGCTCTGGGAATTTCCCTGACCCGGCCGCTTCGGGCTTTCCAGTCTCAAGCTTGCATAAAAAGGGTTCGCCGATCTGGGGAAGCCACAGAGCCCGGGTCGCAGGCACCTCCCCGCCAGCTCTCCCGCTTCTCGCACAGCCTCCGGACCCGTCTGCTGAGCCCCATGGCACGCGCCGCGCTCTCCGCAGCCCCCAGCAATCCTCGGCTCCTGCGGGTGGCTCTGCTGCTCCTGCTCCTAGTGGCCTCTGGACAGCGCGCAGCAGGTGGGTTCCCTCGTCCTGGGGTCCCCGGGTCGGACGCTGCTGGGGTGGGCGCCCCGCGCCGACAGCCCCGCTCAATCAGCGAGTCTGTTCTTCCCCAGGAGCACCCGTGGCCACTGAACTGCGCTGCCAGTGCTTGCAGACCCTGCAGGGAATTCACCCCAAGAACATCCAAAGTGTGATTGTGAAGGCCCCAGGACCCCACTGCGCGGAAACCGAAGTCATGTAAGTCCCTCCCCGCGCTGCCGCTGTCACCGCCGGGGTCCCCGACTCTCCCGCTGCCCCAAACCCTATGCCCAGCCCGACCTCCTGACTCATGGAATTCCCTTCTCTCTGCAGAGCCACACTCAAGAATGGGCAGAAAGCTTGTCTCAACCCCGCATCCCCCATGGTTCAGAAAATCATCGAAAAGATACTGAACAAGTGAGTTGTAATTTCCATGTACACAGGCGACTGGAGCCGTTGGTCAGAAATACTGGCATCTGTCCCCTAAAAATAAAATCGGGGCAACCCAGGAGTTAGCTGAAGGACTAGAAATTGTAATTATTATTTTCACAATTAAAGTTGCCATTAAGGTTACTAGTCTGCTCTGACTCAGAGAATATTTCCGTATTTCAGTGCCCTCCATTCCGAGGGCTAAACCCTACTGAAATAAGTGAGGGTAAATGTGCCTTCCCAGAATATCAAGTAGATTTGACTGAAATGCTAAAATGCCCCCTGCCTGTTTTGAGAGGATGTTTATGTCAGTCCCTAATGGGTTTCAGACCTGAAAAATGCAATGTCTGGTTTGGGCACTTCTGGCCTCTCAGCCTTCTTGGTGAAGAGCAGAAACTACATTGACACCCCCAGTGAGTTCAAGGCTAGGAGCCCTGTCAACCTTATTTAATCTCTTTGAGCTTTAACAAAATAGGGTAGTAATGATAGTTTTTTCATAAAGTTGTGTGCAACTTAAGGGAGATCATGAATGGAAATTTCTAACCCAATGTGACAGTGACCAATATGTTTTGGCTTTTCAAACCAAGAATCTAGTTGAGTCCACAGCCACCTCTTTCTTGGAAAAAAAAAAAGTAGCATTCAGGAGTGCAAGTTTTCTGCTATAGAGGGCAGTGGGTACAGGCAGACCTTCCCTGAGTGGAGGGCTGGGCGAGAGTCTGCATGGGGACATCCCTCCAAGCAACTTCAGCCACCAGAGTGACAGAAGAGCAGCCTTCCTTAGCACCTGCAACAGTAACCCTTTTCTCATCACAGGGGGAGCACCGACTGACAGGAGTGAAGTAAGAAGCTTATCAGCCTGACATTGACACTTCCTGCCGGATGGTCCCTGCCCTTACCAGAGCTGAAAATGAAAAAGAGAACAGCTGCTTTCTAGGGACACCTGGAAAGGACTTAATGTGTTTGACTATTTCTTATGAGGGTTCTACTTATTTATGTATTTATTTATTTTTGAAAGCTCGTATTTTAATATTTTACATGTTATTATTTAAAGATTTGAGTGTGTGTCATCAAACATAGCTCAGTCCTGATTATTTAATTGGAATATGATGGGTTTTAAATGTGTCATTAAACTACTATTTAGTGGGAGACCATAATGTGTCAGGCACCTTGCTAAATGATAGGTTGGGGAATTGGAGGGTGGGGTTTGGAATGTAAGCAATGAGTGGATCACTGTTAGGGTAAGGGAATGTATGTGCACATCTGTATTTTTATACTTTTTTTAAAAAAAGAGTGTCAGTTGTTATGTATTGAAATTATCTCACATTATGTGTTCAACATTTTTATGCTGAAGTTTCCCTTGGACATTTTATGTCTTGCTTGTAAGGCATAATGCCTTGTTTAATGTCCATTCTGCAGTGTTTCTCTTTGCCTTGGAAAAGAGGAGTTGCCATTACTGTTACATTTTTACAAATGACATGATAATAAAAGTTTTATGAAAAATGTGCTTATGTGGTTTTTCCAAAACTTCTTCTTGACCTTTAGTTCTTCCCAGGCGCCCAAGGTGTTACACAGTTAGACTGCAGGTTCTATCTAAATCTGTGCCTGCTTCTAGCTGGCATTTCCCTTATATTTCTCATACTCAAAACGGACTATCTGATGCTTTTAGAAAGTACACACTACCCCCCAACCACTTTGATAATTCTAATTTTGTATAACATGTAGATGTTTTTCACACTGACCAATGTGTTACTCAAAATTAGTTCTTTACAAACTTTTGAATGTTATTGATATTTTAACATGGGCCTCTGCTAAATCTGCTAGATGATTTTGGAAGCGGTTTTTCAAACACTTATGCAATTCTTCTCCATTTAATGATGTTTGGAGCAAAAGGTAGAAAAAGTGATTCTGCTTAGAACTAAAAAAAAATTGTGATATTTAAAGAATAATAATGACCTATTGAGATATTGTAATGTAAAATATATGACAAAAACAGCACAAAAGACAGGTTGGGAGATAAATGGGTTTAGACTCTAACATGTCTTTTCTATTGTTAGAGAAAGTATTAGAAAAAAATTGTAGCAACAACAAATATTGTAATTTGTAGGGCAACAACTCAAAGGAAAATGTATAATTTTGGACTTAATCTGAAAAGAACATAAAATAGTATAATAGAAAATACCCAACTAATACAAAAGAAGACAGAAATGCAGGAATAAGCCAACACATGGATCAAGGGCAGAAGAGACACAGCTTTACAGAAGAATTGCTGAAAATATGAGTATAGTCTCTTCTTTCATGAAGGTGAAGCATAATTCCCCTCTCCAAGTGTGTGTAGGTAGACATATTGACTGGCTTCCAAGGAAAAGACTAAGAAAAAGGAAAACAATTACAGTGGAGAAATTTGGCAATCTTCACCAGGTGATCAAGGTTGTTGTCACCAGTTATGGCATGTGAGTATCACTCACCCCCTGATATAATGTGAAAAAAGGGCACTTCCACTCTGTTTAAGTGCTTCCAGAAAATGCATAACCTTTGTATAATCATAACAAGGACATCATGAAAATATGAACTGAGGGATGTTTTACAAAACTCCTCATAAGTACTCTTCAACACTGTCAGGGTCATGAAAAACAAGACAATACCAATAACTTGTCACAGATTAGAGGAGACAAAAGTGATATGGGAACTAAATACAATGTGGTATGTTGAATTGGATCCTAGAAGAGAAAAAAGGACGTTATTGGAAAATTTATGAAATCTGAATAAAGATAAGAGTTTAGTTAACAGCAATGTACCAATGTTAATTTATTAGTTTTGTCAAATGTACTACAATTATGTAAGATGTCAACCATAGAAGACACTGAGCTAAAGGTCAGATATAGAAACTCTCGGTGCCCACACAAATTTTTTGTGAATCTAAACTTATTCCAAATTTAAAAGTTTATTGTTCAAAAGATAGGACAAATACAATAGCAGATAGTAGACTTAGATACAACTATACTAAGAATTCTAGTAAATTTAAACAGAATAAACACTGCAATTAAAAGTCAAAGATTATCAGACTACCTAAAGACGACATGTTTAGGCTACTTAAAAGAGATACACTTTAAATTATATCTGGATATAAGGAAAAAGTTCTGGTGTTTTATACCACTGTTGAATAACTATAGTTAAAAGTAATATACAGTTTCAAACAGCTAGAAAGATATCAAAAGTTCTCACACAAATAAAGGATAAATATTTGAAATGATGGATATGCTAATTACCCTGTTCTGATCAGTATACATTATATATAGAAACATTACCATGTACTTCATCAATATGTACGGTAATTGTGTGTCAATTATAAAAATACAATAAAACTGAAAAATTGGACACCAGGTTCCTTGAAATGAGAAGAATTAATAGTGTTACATCATATAAAAATGGGCTGACACAGCTATATTAATATATTGAAACCTGACCTGGATATATTAATATATTTATTACTTAAAAACTATTAATATGCTATTCATATAAATAATATTTATCAAAAATTGAATGCTAATGAAGGCCTAATTAATATATTATGCCTTAAGGAAAGAAATAGTCTTGGAGATTAAAAAAAAAGACTGTTTAAAAATAAAAAGGGGTTAAGTCAACAAGAGACCAACACTCCTAAGCTCTCATGAACTTAGAAAAACATTATCAAAATATTTAAACTATTTGTGAGGCTGAGGTGGGATAATCAATTGAGCCCAAGAGTTCGAGGCTGCAGTGAGCTACGATCGTGCCACCTCACTGCAGCCTGGGTGACAGAGCAAGGCCCTGTCTCTAAAAGAAAAAAAAAATTCACACACACACATAAAGCAAAATGAAGAGATCATAAAAGAGCAATAGAACGATATATAATCATGGTTACGGATTCTAAGAAACTCTTTCAACACTTAATATGCAAAGCAGTACACATTCAGTAGCAGTATAGAAGAGTTAAGCAACATAATTAACCAACTTGGTTTGACTGACATATATTGGCAATTTACCCAGCAATTGCATAAATCACATTTGTCTTTCCAAAGAGAACATAGATGAGTCACAAAGAATGTATAAAAACATTTCAAAATGTTAAAACATTACAGAAGTCATTTTCTGATCATCAAAGTTTTTTAGGATGATTTGTAACTGTCCTAGTTGAACTATGTATTCACACACTGTGTGTGATATGTTTGCTGTGGTTTATAACTCATCTCAACTTCCTACATTGTACTTCCATAATACCAGAGTCATCATCGTGACCTATATAATCATCTAGTATGATAAAAATGTTCCATAGAGATTTTTGCTTATTTCCTATATTTTTTCTGACACATTCTTTTGTAATTTTGGCATTCCTGTATTTCTTGGATTACATGATATGAGCATAATGTAATTTAATTACTCAATACTTTCCACAAAAGTTGAAACAACAGTCTTAAGAAAAGGCAAATATAAAGCTTATACTAAAAGTTAATTTTTTAAAGTTTCGGAATGTTGTTCTCATCTACATATTAGATGGTGGTTGGTGTTATTTCCAGTAAACTTAAATAGTTATAGATTGTTGAAATCATCAGGATGTCTTTACTGCAGAATTAGAAGACAAGCAATGTTGCAGAAGGAAGTGTGCAAGCTAAGTATCAAAGAAGAATTTCATGTTTGAAGTGTGTCTTTATCCACTATCTTTTACAAAACTGATCACAATCCCTTTGTGTTGTATGCATCTTGTGAATGTCTTTTGAATTTAACATCATTTAACACCCACCATCCCTTATTTTCTACACATGCCTTGAACCTGTAGGTTACTCTTGACTTCCCACTCTTCCTATGGTAGATAGTCAATAAAGGAATCTGTCCACAAGGGAGATGAAAACACGATGAGGCACACGTAAAAGTTTCACAGTGCTGGCAACATCCAAACTGACAGACAAGCAGGACCCTACGGGCACATGGCCTCCCATGTGGAATCCTGATCTCCCCTCCTGCCTCATTTGCTCTCCTCTCCCTGCCCATAGGATGAACTCCATCTACCTGGGTCAGTTACTGCTTCTAGGACTTCCATGCACTTTCCAATTTTCATGCCTTTGATTGCTTGATTGTCTCCTACTGGACCATTTTCCATTCCTCAGTGTTGTCCCACCTACTGGAAAACTCTTCATCCTTTAAAACTCACATAAGTAACCACCTCTTGTAGGAAAACCTCTGTAACACCTCTCACAAACCCACTCATTAACCTGTAAGAGCTGTACGAGATATCCATCCTTGCTACTAAGACTTTGTGCATAGTTTGTCATGGTATTTACCAGGCACTTCTAAAATCTTCTATTTGTATATTCATCTCCTGTATGGTGTTGAGAGTTAAAAGGTAGCAGATTCTGTATTAATTGTCTTTTTATCTATGGCACCTAATTTCATTCCTATGTTACAATGCTGATGCTGGGAAAATGATCAATAAAAATGTTGAAATAAAGGAAGAGAGGAATTAAATTCAAGTTGAAAAGCCCTTCTGGTTAGAAAGATAACTCAAGCAGTCAGTACAGTCAGTTAAAAAACACAACTCAAATTGGCTTAATTAAAATGGTAATTACTTCATTTCCTTATGAAATATATTGGTGTTTTATAAATATTGACACATTCATCATAACAACACTTTGAAATAGAGAGTAGCATTTACTTTGACTGATGTGTACATGAGATAAACCTGGATCCTAGAGTCCAAAAATTCTCTTCAATAACCAGCCTCACTGCAAGTCTAGCTGCCTTTCTCTGTGCTGGCTTTCCTTTATGCAAAGCACTGGCAAAGTTCCAAGCTATAACCCAGCAGGAAGCAAGGGATGATTTTCCCAGCCATTTCCTACCAAAGTGGTCTCAGGGGATTTTTATGACTTGGCCAGGCTTATTAGATCACTTGTCCACCTCTGAGCTATGAGGGTGGCTCAGGGTTGAAAGGAATGGCCATTACTACTTTGGGATGTCAGCTCACTCCCGGAGCTTTAGGGTAGAGTCGACCTATCTGAACCACCCAGACTGGAAGAAAGGGGAGCTAGTTTCCAAAGGAAAGCCAGGATTCTATTATCAGAAGGTAGAAGGTACTCAAACTAGGCAGAGAGGACAAATATACTAAAAGCTAGGCCAAGTGGATGACATTTTCACCTGATGAAATGTGCTGGAATGACCAAGTGGATGCATCCAGATATTTAATGCCACCTTCAGACATCTGCATCAATAGTAGTAGTAATGGCAACAAAACAGAGTTGAGCACAGTTCCCCAAAGCACAGTTCTCCCAGGCAAGTTCCCCAAGGCACAGTTCCCCAAGGCAGAGTAGTAAGGCACTATTGCCTAAGGCAAGCATGGTTAGAGCAACACTATACTGCCTGCCCATTCCTGCTGTTTCATTCGTACTTAGGATACAGAAGCAACTCTGGATTTTAAAGGCATATTAGATACTGCCAATCAAAGCTGCAGGATACAATAAATGTGTTAGTTCAAAATGGAATTTAGAAACCAATATTTTTATTTAGCAATGACTCTATTCATTTAAAACTGGAGTTTCCATAAGTTTAATGTTTGGGCATATAGAACTGCCATTCAGCTCATACAACGTGTCTTTGGCTGGAGGAGGCACTCATTAAAACAAGAAAGAACCGGATTATGTTGGTAGAACATCACTGCTTTCTTAATGTTCTGAAAAATCAATATAGGGCTATTAGAAATTGAATTATGAGAACAGATGTATTAAAGGTGGGAAAAATCTTTTCTTACACTTCATTACATTAGCAACTAATGTTTATTATGAAAGTCTTAGGCATAGCTATAGATCATTCTACAAAGTGGATTCTTGAAATATTTTATCCCTTTGGCTACCACTGTAAATATTTTGATGGTCTATTTATCCTAAGTATTTGCTTATGCCGATATTTTGATTTTATATGGAAGTCATTATAGCAAATATTTTCTTTTTTCTTAAGTAATAAGGGGAGTAAAGGTCTGAACAGCTTCCTATTAATGCTGAAGGTAAAGTATTCTATTTATTAAAACATGATAAAGTGTCCAAACTGGGTCAGCAGAAAACTAATCCTTATCTCAGCAACTAAGAGCCAACCAAGATACCTGCTTCCACTTCTTGCAAGATCCTAAGGTCCAGTATGAATTTCCACTGACATGATTTTAAAGGTGAAATACATTGACTTAAATAGGGGACAGATAGATAAATAGATGTAGACTTCATTAACTTTAAGTATATCATTTTAGTGGCACAACAGTTGTTTCCATTAGTGAAATAACTTGAGCAGTTTCCTATTTTTTAGGAAAGAAAGTTGAGCTATTTAACCATAAGAATAACAAACATTAAAAAAATTGCTCTCCTAAAGCTCTCAATCACCTATCTCAGAAAAATTTTTTTAACTGTGTAGTGGTTACAGCCATACTGCATGGAGCTCAAATTCTGAAATATTAACTGTGAAACAGATGAGTTGTGTAAATTCCCTGCCCCTTCATTTCCTTGTAAATTGTAATATGGGGAAAAACCTGGTAACCACTTCCTTGGGTGTTTGAAAGGATTAAGTGCATTTTATATATATGTTAAGGACTTTGAACATTGCCTTTTACATCAAAGAGTTATTTATCATAACTATGTTCACTCAGCATCTTGTAAATAGGTAAAATGTTTCAGCTATACATTGAACAGAATTCTGAATAAAGAAGCACAAATCTGCTAAGGTATTTTCCTTGGACTAACCTTAAAATTACTTAAATAATCTCTTAATCTTTCCTGCACTTAGTAATTTTTCTCCATTAAGTAGGTATGCAGGTGTACATCCATAATTAGAATATTGAAGTCATATTTTTGATGTCAAAGGAATTACTGTTATATTTCTGAGCCACTGATTATTTCAAGAAAACAAAATATTTCCAACTAAGAATCTCAGAAAAATTAAATAACAGGTTCTCAATTACCAATGAGTTAGTCATATATGTTATAAACGAGATTATCTTTCATTTCTTACTTCCTTTTCAAAACAAATTAATTTTCTTTCAAATTTCTGTGTGTGTGTGTCTGTGTGTGTGTGTGTGTGTGTGTGTGTTTCCCGTAGGACAGTACTGATGATCAATAGGGGAAAAACAAAATGTAAATTCAGAAATTTGGTCACTTATATATCTTTTGTCATAATCAAGATGAGCCATCTTTACTTTTATTCACATTTTGCAGTTAAAATTGCTGAAACTGGAATCAGAAAAAGTCCAGTAATTGTATGAGACACCAAAAAATTCATTCCGTTTCCTTCTGAGAAAAAAAAAAAAGTTAAAACAAAAATATTGTATTACAGGGTTTTGTTTCGCCAAAGTTCATTTCCATGTACAATAATTTTTTCCCCAGGTCAGTCAGCTTAGGTAATATGGAAAAAGTTATTTCTATCATATTTAAAAAATTGTGTGTGGTGTTTAATACGTATTGGTGTTTTACTTCTTTGGTACCGATGAAAATCAAAGGCGATAACAGATTACATGTCATCTATCAGTAATTACTGAGGTGGAAATTCCTACCCTGGAGCACAATACAGGCAGACTTTTTTTGTTGCACTTTACTTAATTGGTTTGTGGACACTGTATTGTTTAAAAATTGAGGATTTCTGGCAACCCGATATTGAACAAGTCTATCGACGCCATTTTTACCAAAACATGTGTTCATTTTGTATCCCGGTGTCACATTTCGGTAACTTACAACATATCGAACTTTTTCATTATTATTATATCTGTTATGATAATCTGTGATCAATAATCCTTGATGTTACTATTGTAATCATTTTTGGGCTTCACGAACTGCACCCAAATAAGACAGTTAATTGATAAATGTCATGGCTATTCAAAATGGCCCTTCACCATCTCTACATTTCCTTTGGCCTCTCTATTCCCTGAGACAGAGTGCTATTAAAATTGGGCCAATTAATAACCCTATAAGGGCTTCCGAATGTTCAAGGAAGAAACACCGTTGTGTATCTCTCCCCTTAAACCAAAAGCTAGAAATGATTAAACTTAACGATGAATGTATACCAAAAACCTGAATGGGCCAAAACCTATGCCCCTGCCCTAGAATTAGGGATATACAACAGCATCAAAAGCACAAAATAAAGAACAAGTAACTGGTTCTAAAATATGGAGATCTATAAATTGTCTAACAAAGAATTCAAAGTAACCATCTTATACTAGCTCAATGAGTTCCAATGAAACACAGAGAGACATGTAAAAATAATGAAGAAAGCACTATTTGAACAAAATTAGAAGCTCAACAAAGAGAAAGAACCCCTCATAAAGAGCCAAACAGATCCTGCCTGTCCACAGCTTCAGAGTGACAGCCAGTGTCATATTTCTAGATCAAATCTGAATCCCTCCCATAGGCAGAAGATCTCCAGGGGATTTTAGAAGTTCCAACATTTCAGAGGGAGGAAGGAAGTTATGCAGGATACCGAAGAAGAGGTTGTGCTATACAGCCCTGGCTTCCACTGACACTAACAGTGGATTCAACTTTTGACACTGATAATCTGTTGCCACCAAATGCAGGATGTAATTTGCAACATTTCAAAATTTTTCATTATTATTATTTCTGTTATGATAATCTGTGATCACTAATCCTTGATGTGACTATTGTAATCATTTTTAGGCTTCACGAACTGCATCCAAATAAGACAGTTAATTGATAAATGTCATGGCTATTCAAAATGGCCCTTCACCATCTCTACATCCCCTTTGGCCTCTCTATTCCCTGAGACACAGTGATATTACATTTGGGCCAATTAATAACCCTATAAGGGCTTCCAAATGTTCAAGGAAGAAACACGGTTGTGTATCTCTCCCCTTAAAACAAAAGTTAGAAATGATTAAACTTAATGATGAATGCATATCAAACACCAGGATGGGCCAAAAGCTATGCCCCTTGTGCTAGAATTAGGGAAACACAACAGCATCAAAAGCACAAAATAAAGAAGAAGTAACTGGTTCTAAAATATGGAGGTCTATAAATTGTCTAACAAAGAATTCAAAATACCCATCTTATACTAGCTCAATGAGTTCCAATAAAACACAGAGAGACAACTAAAAATAATCAGGAAAGCAATATTTGAACAAAATTAGAAGCTCAACAAAGAGAAAGAACCCCCCATAAAGAGCCAAACAGAAACTCTGGAGCTGAAGTATGACTAAAGTGAAAAGTCTCCTAAAGAGTTTCAATAGCAGACTGCATAAAGCAGAATATAGAATCGGTTAACTCAAAAACAGATCATTTGTAATTACCTAGACAGAAGAACAACAAACAAACAAACAAATAAATAATAAGGAAGACTATGGGACTTATGGGCACTATCCAGCAGATCAGAATGTTATAAAACAGACACACAAAAATGTTTTAACAAGTTTAAAAATATAGAAAGAACATTAAGTATATTTTCTGACCGTAGTGGAATGAAACTAGAAATCAATAAAATGAAGAAGTTTTAAAAAATTCAGAAGTACATAAAAACTAAGCAAGAAAGCCTTGAACAACAAGTGGGTGAAAGAATGATCAAAAAGGAAAATGAAAATATCTTGAAGTAAATAAAAATGGAAACAGAACATGCCAAAACTTATAATATTCAGCAAAAGCAAATCTAAGATGAAAGTTCATAGTATAAATATCTGCATTAAGAAGAAACAAAGATCTCAAAAGGCAATCTAAAGTTACACTTCAAGAAATTAGAAAAAGAAAACAAAGCTAAAGTTAGATAAATGAAGTAGCAAAGATTAGAGCAGAAATAAATGAAACGAAGACCTGAAAATAGTCTTGTAGTCTTACTAATAGAAAAGACCAATAAAACTACGAGTTGGTGTTTTGAGAAGGTAAACTAAATTGACAAATTTTTAGCTAGACTAAAAATGAGAGCGGACTCAAATAAACAAAATTATAAATAGAGACATTATAACTGATATCACAAAAAATATACAGAATCATAACAGACTACTATGAACAATTATACACCAAAAATTGAATAACCTAGAAAAAAATGGATGAATTCCAAGAAACATACAAACTATAAAGACTAAATTATAAGGAAATAGAGAATCTGAATAGGTCAATAACAAGTAAAATGATTGAATCACTAATCATAAATCTCTCAACAAAGAGAAGCCCCTGAACCAGATGCCTTCACTGGTAAATTCTACCAAAATTTAAAAAAGAGTAATACCAATCCTTCTCAAAACTCTGCAAAAAATTAAAGAGGATAACATAATTCCCTACTCATTTTATGAGGTCAGCATTACTCGGATACCAAAGCAAAAAAGAACACTATAAGAAAAAAAAATTCAGGCCAATATTTCTAATAAATGTAAATGCAAAAAAATCTCAAGAAAATTTTAGCAAACTGAACTCAACAACACAGTAAAATAATCATACATTATAATCAAGTGGGATTTTTCCCTAAAATACAAGCATAGTTTTACACATGAAAATCAATAAGTGCGATTCTCCACATTAATAGAAGGAAAGATGAAAATTATATGATCATCTTAATGGATGCAGAAAAATCATTTTGGAAAATTCAATATTCTTTCATTACAAAAACTCTCAAATTTGCCAGGTGCGATGGTTCATGCCTGTAATCCCAGCACTTTGGGAGGCCGAGGTGGGCGGATCACAAGGTCAGGAGTTCGAGATCAGCCTGACCAATATAGTGAAACCGTGTCTCTATTAAAGAAAAATTAGCTAGGTGTGGTGGCACACGCCTATAATCCCAGCTACTCAGGAGACTGAGGGAGGAGAATTGCTTGAACCCGGGAGGTGGAGGCTGCAGTGAGCCGAGATCAAGCCACTGCACTCCAGCCTGGGTGACAGAGTGAGACTCTGTCTAAAACAAACAAACAAACAAAAATTTTCAAATTATGTATAGAAGAAATGCTCCACAACATAAAAGCCAGGTATGACAAGCCCACAGGCAACATATTCCCAGTCGTAAAAAGCTGAAAGCTTTTGCTCTAACGTGAGGAAGAAAACAAGAATGCCCACTCTTGCTACTACTGTTCAACATAGTTACTTAAAACCCTGGTCAGAGCAAGTAGACAAGAAAAGGAAACAAAATGCATCTAAATCAGAAAAGATGTTATTTATCTCTGTTTGCAGATGCTGTGATCTTATGTACAGACACCACTAAATACTCCACCAAAAACTGTTAGAACTAGTAAATGAATTTAATGTAGTTGCAAGTTACAAAATCAATATACAAAAGCAGTGGCATTTCAATACACTACCAACAAAATATGGAAAGAATAGTGTCAAAAATAATAATATACTTAGGAATAAACCCATGGAGGTGAAAGATCTGTACCATAAATATTATAAAACAGTGATAAAAGAAATTGAAGAAGACATTAATAAATGAAAATCTATCTCCATAGATTAGAAGAATTAATGTTAAAATATCTGTACCACTTAAAATGATCTACAGACTCAATGAAATCTCTACCAAAATTCCAACAGCATTTGTCAAAGAAGTGGGAAAAACAATCCTAAAATTCATGTATCACAGTCGATTTGAGCTGTTTTGACAAACCATAAGATGGACGGCTTATAAACAATAGAAGTCTATTTCTCACAGTTCTGGAGGCTGGGAAGTCCATGATCAATGCACTGATAGATTCAGTGGCTTCTGAGGGCGGGCTCTCTGGCTTAGATGGTGTCTTTTCACTGAGTTCTCACATGGAGGATGGAGCAAGGCAGCTTTCTAGGGGCTCTTTTATGAGAACATTAATCCAACTCATGAGGGCTCCAACACTCACGACCTAATCACATTACAAAGGCCCTATTTCCCAAAACCATGACACTGGTGATTAGGGTTCAATATTTAGGGAGAAACAAATATTCAACTTATAGCAATATGAAACCACAAAAGACCTCAAATAGCCAAAACAGTCTTCAACAGGAACAAAACTGGAGGCATCACACTTCCTGATTTGAAACTATACTACAAAGTTATAGTAACTAAAACAATATGATACTGACATTAAAATAGAGACAGAGATTAATGGAACAGAATAAAGAGCCCGGAAATAAAGTCAAACATATAAAGTTAACTAATTTTTGACAAGGGGGCCATGAACACAAAATAGGGAATGAATGACCTCTTCAACAGATTGTGTTGGAAAAACTGGATATCCAAATGAAAAGAAGGAAATAAGACACTTCTCTTACACCATATACGAAAATCAACTCAAAATGGATTAAAGGCTTAAATGTAAGACCATAAAGTCACAAAACCCCTAAAAGAAACCAGGGACAAAGTTATTTTCATTGGCCTTGATAACAAATTTTTGGATATATCAAAAGACATACAAATGACCACAAGGTATATGGAAAGTTCAACATCACTAATCACCAGAGAAATGAAAATCAAAACCACAATGGGAGACCAGCTCACGCCTGTTAGGATGGCTACAATTTAAAATACGAAAGAAAATAAGTGTTGGTGAGGATGGAAAGAAGAGAACCCTGGCAAATAGTTGAAATGAATGAAAATTGGTACAGCCATTATGGAAAACAATATAGAGATTCCTCAAAATACTAAAAATTGAACTACCATATGACTCAAGAGTTGCACTCTGGGACTTATTCTAAGAAATTTAAAATTGCATCCTGAAGAAATATTTGCACTCCTATGTTCATTACAACATTATTCACAATAGCCAAGATATTGAAACAACCTAAATATTCATCAATAGATCAATAGAGAAAGAAAACATGCAATATGTATATACACACCCATAACTCCTACACATACATATATATACATATCTATATATATAAATATCTATATACATATCTATATATACATATCTATATACATATCTATATATACATATCTCTATACATATCTGTATATATACATATCTATATAAAATTGAACGTTATTCAGCCTTTAAAAAAGAGGAAATCCTACTATTTGTGACAATGTAGATAGACATACAGGATATCATATAAATGAAGTAAGTCAGACACAGAAAGACAAATCTTGTATGGTCACACTTACATGTGGAACCCAAAATAGTCAAAATCGTAGAAGCAGAGAGTAGAATTTTGGTTGCCAGGTCCTTGGAGGAGAGGTAAAAGAGGAGATGATCAAAGCATACAAAGTTTTAAGTTCTGGAGATCTACTATATAACCTAGTGCCTCTGGCTAATAATACTGTGTTTCATGCTTAAAATTTCCTAAGAGCATAGATCTTATGTTAAGTATTGTTACTCCCACCCCCTACCCCCTCCCTCAAAATGATAACAATAAAAAGGGGCTGGAGGAAACTTTGGGAGATGAAGGTGATGTTTATGGTCCTGGTGGTATGTTGGTTTTACATGTCTATACTTAACCCCAAACTCATTGAGTTGTATATTTAAATATGTATAGCTGTTCGCATGTCAAAAATATCTCAGTAAAGTGGTTTAAAGAAAAAAAAATGGTCACAAAGTGATGCAATATAATTTTATTAATAATAACAATAATACTGATATATCTGAGAACAAGGCTGAAAAATGGTTAAGACACAAGGCAGTGCAATTGAAGTTTCAAAACACTCTACACAAGCAGCCTAGGGACGCTCATAGCATAGGCAATGTGAATTTTCTATTAGCAGATTGATGCAAATTCAGATCTTTTCGCCCTGACATTCCTCATTTAAGGAATGAGGAATCTCATTGTGCCTAAAATTCTTCTGTGGAGATAACTATCCTTGATTCTTTATTACACGCTTGGATTAAAATGCTAAATACAGTGGCTCGACCACCCAGACAGACTAGAATTTTGCAGTAAGGTATTCATGACTGAGGTCAGGTCTTTTTCTGAGAAAAAAAAAATTTGTTATGAGGAAATGCTAGAAGGAAAATGGAGACATTTGGAAAAGGTAGGTGCGTGAAGAGGAAAAGGCCCCTCGACACAGATTAATCATGGACCAGCCCTGCCTATTGACTTCTGGGGCCACTGCTCTTGGTTTCACTATAATACCCAGGATTTCACCCCAAAAAGCACATGGCCAGTTAGCTATGACCTATCCAGTATTGGAATAAAAATGATCAGCATTTCAAAGGCAAACAGACTTCACACATTTCTTTGTCTGGGTGGAGCAAGAAATTAGGCAGGTAGAATAAACAGGTGTGGCTTTGCATTATGTTTTATATTAACTGAACCTACAGGAAATAAGTACCTTAAGGAAAAATGCCTTTCTTTACAGTAATTCCCAGAATAGCGTTCTGGAAAATATTACTCCTGGAGAAGCTATTTCATTTTCTCTTTATGAGCTCAATAGAAGTATACAATTATTATTTCTAAGAGTTCATCTCTGGTGCTTTTGCCTATTTCACCTCTTGCACACATTCACCTGCATTAAAACAGATAATTTTGTGCTTATAGGAACATCGAAAGAAGAGGAGATCTGGAGTAATCCCTAGAAAATTTTATGTACTGTTTCTTCATCAGTGCTTTTAAAGGGAACACCCAACAGTATATTTTCTTTCAGGTTAATACTGTGTTGTTACATGAATAAGATGGCAAAATGATCATGAGAAACCAGTGTAAATCACAAGGAGTGAGACGGATAATAGGAAAAGATCTTCATGTTCCAGGATGTCAGACTTCCTGTAGAAATTCCCATTTTTGTGTGTTGCCTTACTTATTTTTCACTTTACAACACTCTATTGCTTAAAAACACAGGATTTAACTTTTTAAATTTTACTTCAATTTCCAGGATATATATGTAGAATGTGTAGGTTTTTTACACAGGTATACATGTACCATGGTGGTTTGCTGCACCTATCAACTCATCATCTGGATTTTAAGCCCCGCATGCATTATGTATTTGTCCTGATGTTCTTCCTCCCCTTGCCCCCGACCCTCTGACAGGCCCCGGTGTGTATGTCCTTCCCCTCCCCAAACACAGAGTTTTTAAACAAAGTTAACGAAAATCATATATTTCCGCAATTTGAGAGCCAAACTTATTTCTGTGAAGACGATTAATATTGATAAACAGAAGAGCCAGCTTTGCATTGACCATATTTTCAAAGAGGCAGTAAAGATCGTTCTTAGAATTTCCCCACCCAAAGTCAATTTAATCTAACATCAGATATGGCTGTGGCCCTCATAGATCTTTTAAGCCTTTAAGAATGTATTGTGGCTGGGCACGGTGGCTCATGTCTGTAATACCAGCACTTTGGGAGGCCGAGACAGGTGGATCATGAGGTCAAGAGTTCGAGACCATCCTGGCCAACATAGTGAAACCCCGTCTCTTCTAAAAAAAAAAAAAACAAAAACAAAACAAAACAAAAAAATAGCTGGGCATGGTGGCACGTGGCTGTAATCAAAGCTACTCAGGAGGCTGAGACAGGAAAATCACTTGAACCAAGGAGTCGGAAGTTGTAGTGAGCCGAGATTGTGTCACAGGACACTAACCTGGCCACAGAGCGAGACTCCATCTCAAAAAAAAAAAAGAAAATGTATTGTGAGGAAGGATGTGTGAAAGTAATTTTTCAACGGAAGTGTGCTGATGGTTATCATAACTGCCAGCCATAACACAAAGAGTTAGGTATCTGCTCTTGAATCCTTATAAGTCCTGGGGGAAATTCCCAACCTCACAAGGAAGTTAGCCGAGGCTTCAACAGGAATGGAAAGCATAGAAAGTACCAAGACAAGATACAGATACCGCCACACAGAGCGTGAGAACATAATTCCTTTTTCAACTAGAAGGAAACAGGTTTTGTTTCTAAGCCGGTTTCTAAGCTATTAAATTATGACACACAAGGAATAGATTGATGTTATCTCTGGATACAATAATAGGTGTCCTGGTCAGAGAACTTAAAAATTACTGGGACTTCCATCTCTCTCCCTGGCCTTGAATATTTTCTTCCATTTACCTATGATTAGTTCATCCCACTTTTATTTTGGAAGCCCCTGGGAAATAGATGGCAAAGATGACAAATTAAGGGGTATAGGTCATGAATGTAAACTTGAAGCCTTTGCAAGCACCCCCACCCTGGCCCCCAGTAACAGGCCAGCTTAAGTGGCTAGGCATACAGTTTTGGAGTCAACCTCCTAAGAGGACTCTGCTCTCAGTCCTCCAGCAGCTTGCCCATTGCTAAGTTGTATTTTCAATTCGGTGAGGTCAAATACATGGTCACTGAGAACTGATTACTTCCTCCTCAACTTACCCTCCCCTGTGGCACACAAGTGTCTTCATTCCTGGAATATTTCTACTGTGCTGAAATAGTCCTTCCTTATCTTCCTCATTTCAACAAGGCATTTAGATATCATTGTTAATTTACAGTGTTAGAAAAAAAATTCTTAAATTTGGAAATAAGCTACTGCATAACTTTTTAGAGCCATTCTAAAGTATTATCTAACACGCCCATGTAAATTGAATCTCTCTCTCTAGGGGATACACGTCTGTTTGATTTTCTATTTATTAGTGATCATGTTCAGCGTCTGTAAAGTTAGCTGTTAAGTTATAGAGAACTGATAATTACAAACTGTTTTTATCCACTAGTGTTTCAAATTACTTCTGTGCCATAGAAACGATAACTTCAACTGTTACAATTTTATTATCCCGTAGGATGTGACTCAGTTTTTATGTAGCTTTGCAATTTTCTTCCACTATTCTTTTATCCACTGATTATTATCTCTATATATCTTATATCTACATGCTCACACATACACACAGACACATCTCCTCTCTTCCTTTGAACCAATTTTCATCATCCCTCTAGTCTCCTCATTAGTGGGTTGATTAAATCTTTGACACTTTCTCACTATATATCAGAATCATGATTTTAACTTTAAAAAAAACAGTATATTTGATAATAACAAGAATCTATAACTTGAGTTACTTATCCTTTCTGAGGATTTAACATCTCTCTCCTCTTTCTATTCTTAGGATTTTCTCTCTACTCTCTGAGACTAAATTCCATCCCTTTTCCCAGAAATAGTATTTGATTCCATGTTCAAGGCAACTACATTTTATTTATAATGAAATCTAAAATAGTATACAATTCCCAAGAAAACAGGTATAAGTTAGGGACTGAATGAGAGATCCTACTTTAATACTGAAGAAATCAATATCTCATCACAGTTAAAAGTATCATCCAATATATAGCCTAAAGTCCACTTACAAAGAAATTATAGTATACTTGGAGTGTCAGGATACACACAAAACTTTCAGTAAAATTAGATAATAAAAATATAGCATGTGAAGCAGAATTTACACAGCTAAAGCAATATCCTAAATGGATGCAGAAGCATAATTTAAGACACATAACATATGAGGAGGTACTGTTACTATTGTCTTTGATACACTTTCCTTCTGGTGGACATACCTTGATATCCCTCTGAGGAACTACCTTGTCTCCACTCTCAGTCTACGTGCTTTCTGAAGCTTTGAATTTACTCCAGGCACGTGACTTGGGTCTAGCCAATCAGACAATCACATTCCCCTGCTCACAGTGATTGACTCAGGGACAGATTGGGAGCTTACTGGAAAAAAAGAAGCATTTTACCAGTAAATTCACTAGAGTAAATTCAAGACAATATGGGGCCTGAGGTCACATCCTGCAGCTACATGGAACCTGAGAATGGAGCCAGCACTAGAGGTAGAACCAAGAAAACAGTGTTTGGTGACTGACAATGCTTGGGTCCTAGTTAAATAACTAATAAGCTAATAATAAGCTAATAATAAGCTTATTAGCTATTTAACTGAATTTTAGGATTTTATAATTTGTCTCAGGTTCATATGAGACAAATTGTAAAACTGAAATAGTCAATTAAATAGCTAATTAATTACCTTTTCTCATGAGACAAGTATTAGGTTAGGGTTCTGACCCTTGAAACAGAAAACTAACTGATGGAGTAAAAAAGGCTGGAAGCAGTGATTAAAAGAGCTTCACAGGGGAAAAAAGTATCCTGAAGCAGAGATAAGATGCCAATCTGTTAGTTCTGACTTCATTTCTAGATTCCCCATACATTTTCAGAAGAAAAAATAATAAGACTCTTTCTACCATGGTTCTCAGGAAGACCTGGACTTCTAAAGCTCTTTTCAAAAAGTAATGCAATTTATAATAATATCAGATGTCCTGAGCTTAGCCTTTCACTTAAAACTTATAAATAAAAGCATTAGTTTATTTAAAAGAATTATTAAAAGTGAATAAACATTGTGGAAAACCTCACTGTGTTCAAATATAATGTTGGCAAGTCTACAGAATTTGCATGGGCCAAGTTAGGTGCGGTCATGCTACAAAATGTAACAGTGCAAAATTTCCATGCTCCAAATGTTAATTCCCATACCTGTCTTCTTTCTTCCCTCCTTTCCTCAAAAATGCTTTGAGTGCTTAAATGAGAGTCAGCAATTTAATGAGAAATTATGGATTAAATGAAAAGCAAGCAGACACACTCCTTTGACCTCATGGGGCTTCCAGTCTAATGAGAGAGTCAGACAATAATAATCTCTCTCTCTCTCTCTCTCCCTCTCTCTCTCTCTCATCTCTCCCATCTCTCTGTAAAAGTATTACAAGTTGGGTATGTTGTCCTGCTAGCACACAGAGAAACAATAATTAATGAGATAATAGTTATTCTTCGTAGCTGTAACCCACTCACACTTTCTATTTCATTCTATTTTCCTTTTAAAAAAATTCTGCTCATAACTCTCCAAATCTATTTCATAATCTACTTCCATGGTGGTATTTGACTGACTCGGAAAAGTCAGAGAAGACTTCTCTAAGGAAGTGATGATTGAGTTGAGTTAAAAAATGAGTAGGAGTTAATTAAGTGAAAGAAGGAACAGCTAAACAGGATACAGCAAGTGTAAAACTTGGGCACAGGAGGAAGTAGATGTGTACTTGAGACTGAAGAAAGGCCAGTTTGTGGCAGCAGTGCAGACAGCAAAGAGGAGGCTAGAGCCTAATGAGAATGAGAGACAGGATGGCCAAAGCCAGACAGGGTCTGGCAAGACATGTTAAGAATAGTTGTCTGAAAACAATGAGATAATATTGAAGATTATGTGTGTTAATTGTGCCAAAAAATAGGTGTAAAAATAGTAGCAGACAGAAAAGTTAGAGGGCTACCGAATTAATCCAGGAAAGGATTAATTCAATCGTCAATCGTCAGCCCCAATAAAATAATTACTCTAGAGAAAATCTTTGATTGGCTTATTGCTATATCTTCAGTGCCGTCATCATTGCTTGGTATTAGTAGAAACTAAAAAAAAAAAAATGTGCGGAATGAATGAATGGTATACAGAGAAAGGAGATGGTGGACGAGCTTGGCACAGAGAACCAGGTGGGTGGCAGGAAGGTGTAAAGTGCACAATGACTTCTCTGACATGACCACTTGTCATTGGAAAAAGATCAAATTCCCATCCCTCTTCCTGGTAGGTGAAGCTGTGGACATACAAAGTAGACCTTAGGAGAAACAATGAAGAATAGCAGGCAGTGATTACCTATGTGGGCTCTGCTGTCAGATGACCTGGTTTTGAACTCCAGCTCCATCAATTTCCTGTGTGACTTCAGCCAAGTCACTCAAACTATCTTAAACTCTATAATCTTAGGCAGAAAAATTGGCAAAAATAGTTGTTGGGAGGATTAGATAGAGATAATTCATAAAACACACTTGGAACAAAGTAGTTCTCATGAAATATTAGTTGTTGTTTATTATATATGATAAGGTGTAGCGGGCGAGTGTGGGATTATGAAAGAAAAAGAAAAAAAAAGATATTATAAATCCCAAGACATTGAACTTATTCTGCCACAAATGTTTAGATAAAGAAGTTCTTTCTTGTCTGTTAAAATACTTATTTAGAGTAAGGGGTAAGTAGAATAATAATCAGAATCTTTCTAGTGTTGACCTAGCTACACCTTTATATTACATGAACAGAGATAAGATTAATCAGATGAAATGCCAAATGAAAAGAGGAAGACAGTTGAGTAAAACAAAAAGTGTGATTTAGCAGAGGATTTAGTGCGTCAAGTTATACCACATCCTGTTAGTCTTTTATGCCATTATCCAGTGTTGTGTGTCCCAGCAACATAACAATGGTTCAGAACAAGTTTACTCCACATCAGCAATGATTGCCAGAGGGAAGCAACTCACTTTAGTCAACATGACCATCAAATGATGAAGAAAGGCACAAGTGAGAAATCTCTTTACAACCCTGGCATTTGGTGAGACACAACAGATGAATTATAGCATTTTTTGTAGATATCGAATGATATTTTTACATTTACTCACAATACTTAGAGTGAAGAGATCAAAAACTGTTGGAACAAATTGTAATGCATTTTCTCTCTTGTTTCTATTTTTTCCCCACCTCTCTAATGTACTTACATACTTTTAATATGTTGGTAAGTCTCCTAAATATTAGCTCACATCCAATCATACTATTTACAGAGCTTCTATGATTCATAAACATGCCTGAATGGATTTTGAGCCAATTCAAATTTCAGTATTTACCAAAACGTTAAATACTACTATTTGTAGCATAGGTATCAACAGAACTAAACTCGTCAGATTAGTAAAACTTCTTTGAGAAATGGCTGATCTCAGTTCTGGAAATGCGTAATTGGGCATTAATAATGTTTTTATTGGAGATCTCTTATTTGGCACTCTAACACCTCATACTGCTAAATCAACAGGCAGCTCATTTTTATCTCTGTCATTAAGTATCAGGACTTTTCCATGAGCCTCAATGTTAGATGCATTGACCAGTAACAAATGAATCTTTAAGTCAGGCACTGAAGCAGATCAGTGTCATGGTTAAACATGAAGCAAACATTTCACTGTAAAATTCAAGGTTTACATCATATCTGATATGGGACTCTAGGGAAAGATTCTGCTCAGAAAGAGAAAAGAAGGGTGGAGCATACATCTTGGAAAGGCTCCCTCTATGTTCATCCACAGAGAAAAAGGCCTAACCCAACTTCCTGTTATGGATGGCAACTGTGGTCAACACAAGGCAGTGTTGACCTAGACACTGAAGAAAGGAATGGTGATGAAAGGGCAATATGGATGCAAGGACGGAACGCACTACTGCAGCGGGTGATCTCCAGGTTGTGCGGTCCTAGGTTCTGATGAGTCAGACATAACTGGGGTAACTTGCTTTCAACCACCTGGAAACTAAGGCATTAGGAAGCGGTGAGAATATAAATTCATGTGTCATTTCTAGGAAATAAATGACTTTTTAACTTAATAACATCTCGCATACCAAATGTCCACCTAGCTTCTTATAGTCTTTAAAATGTGCTAGGTTTAAAATGTTTAAGGTTTAAGATTTTGTGTATTTTGGGCTCATATGATGTTTTAGGCATAGAGGAGGAGAGAAGAGCCAAACATATCCCAATCTCAGACATCACTGTTCCTAGATAGAACCAGTGGTAGCAATCCTTCCCATGACTGTCAAACTGTGAACTAAGGGGTTTTACAAACTAAGAAGACTAAAGGGTCCATATTGGTCCCTCCTGCATCAGCTTGCCTTGACAATAGCTATTAGAGATTGGGACAACTGTTATGCCACCTTTCTTCCTGCACAGAGAACTCAGATGAATGCTCACTTTTTGAAAGACAGTGAGGCCTAGAAGGTTTTGTGGGAACTGTCCAAGGTGGCAAAGGAGGAAGATACCTTGAAATTAATCTGCAAGACAGCACCTACTCTCACCAATTTTAAAAACAAACCAAAAAGAGGAACTTTTGTCTAAAAAGTTCTAGCCTCTTCTTAGCATTCCAGGAAGACTTCTCTGAAGGTTGGCCTGTAGCTGTGGAACTGGTGATTGGATAGGTCTCAATGTTCATGATAAAATCCTCGATGTATCAAAAACCAAGCTGTCAGTGAAGGACTACATCCTTCTGGGAGGAGGATAAATCATCCTGGAGAAACGGAGCAGAAATGGTTGAAAGAAAAGGAGGTTGATGAAAATCTGTTGATGAGATCTTACTAGGTCATTCACTGCTGTGTAAAGCCTTTTATTTGGCCTTGGTTAGCTCTTTCTTCTGTTCCCTCCAGCAATAACTTGAACCTTTCCTAGTATGATCTCTTCTGGTATTGCCTTTTCCCATCCCTCTCCCTCTCCTTCTCTATCTCCATTTTTCTCTCTCTTTCTCTCTCTCTGGTAGAAACTTTCTCAATTCATGTTTTCCTGTCTTCAGATTCTTCATTTGCACCTGGCTTTCTCTAGTTTCATTTTATTCATTCAAATACTCAATTCTGATTACTGAGAACCTTCATTGTGCTAAATGATCAAGACACTTGATGAACAGGGCAGTGTAAGACCTTCTCCTCCTGTGAGTCTCCTCATATTTCAGTGAGAGAGGTCAAAATAAGAGAAGCAAAGATATAACGTACATTTCTCCCCTGCCACTTTGGTGGAGACTCTGGTAGATGCTAAGAAAGAGGCAGAGTAGGCCAGGCACGGTGGCTCACACCTGTAACCCCAGGACTTTCAGAGGCTGAGGCGGGCAGATCACGAGGTCAGGAGATCGAGACCATTCTGGCTAACGCGGTGAAACCCCGTCTCTACTAAAAATCAAAACAATAAACCTGGTATGGTGGCAGGCACCAGTAGTCCCAGTTCCTCAGGAGGCTGAGGCAGGGGAATGGCGTGAACCCGGGAGGCGGAGCTTGCAGTGAGCTGAGATTGCACCACTGCACTCCAGCCTGGGTGACAGAGCGAGACTATGTCTCAAGAAAAAACAAAAGAAAGAAAGAGGCAGAGTAACTTCATGACTTGGTCAAAACAGAACTTGGTTGGGAATGCTTACCTTAGAACAATAGTCACTGAGAAGGTGACATTGTAAGCTGACACTGGAAGGATAAAAATGACACAAGCCTGAAAGAGCCTAGAGAGGTGGGTTCCAGGCAGAATGCACAGGAGGGTAAAAGTCAGAAGCAGGAAAGAGTGTGCTGTGTTTTCATAACTAAGAGTAGCTGCTGATGGCTGGATCTTACAAAAGCGGAACATGGCATGAGTGAGGTCAGAGAGGTTGGCAGGGACCAGGTCATACAGAAATTTCTGGGCCAACATGAAGCATTTATGACCTACTTGTTTTCAATAGAAAGCCATTTTAATCATTCCCCAAACTCACACCTGTTAACAGTCACTCCCTATTCTTCTCTTGCCAAGGTCCTGGAAACAACTAATGTTTCAGTCCTATTGCTTGCCTGTTGTGAATATTTTATATTAAAGAAATCATTCAAGACATAGTTTTTTTTACTTAGCATAATGTCTAGCTTCTTTTACTTAGCATAATGTTTTCCCTATGCATAAGAAAATTCGTATAGGCTCATCCATGTTGTAGCATAAATCAGTACTTTTTATGCTAGATGATATTCCATTATATGAATATAACACAGTTTGTTTACCCATTCATCAGTTGATGAACATTTGGGTTGTTTCTACTTTTGGGTTATTACAAATAATGCTACTATGAGCATTCGTTAACAAGTTTTTGTGTGGGCATGTATTTGCAGTTCTCTTGGTTATATATCAAAGAGTGAGATTGTGGGATCATATAGAAACTCTATGTTTAACATTTTAAAGGACTGTTAACTGTTTTCCAAAACTATTGCATTATTTATATTTTCACCAGCAATGTATGAGGGTTCCAATTTCTCCACATCCTTGAAACACTTTATTTTATCTGGCCTTTTGATTATAGTCATTCTTGTAGGTATATATTTCACTGTGGTTTTGATTTGGATTTGCCTAAGCACAATCAATAATACATTAGTTAATATTGATGTAACAAATTCATAATCCAGGAAGGGAATTTAAAACTAGTATGAGCCCAAGTTTGATTGACTGGTTGATTCATTGATAGGCCCCAAAGAGCAGAAGACAGCAAATGCGAATGTTAGATTGCCCATTGAATATAAAAAGAAAATATTTAATCGCATCTGTAAAATACGTTGTTAACACTGAAATCAAAGTTGATGGATCATTAGAGTCAGCTATTGTAATTTGGGGGCAGACTTATGTAATAGGATAATATTTTGAAATGCTAACTAATGTGTTTTCCTCCTGGGCATCCACAGCACCAGAGTCAGCATATTCTACTCAACTCGTCACTCCTGCAGTGCCACATGGCACCTCACCTAAAACCTCTTAATCATCCCTATTCATTTAAATGAGCACTATGTGTCACCTTTGCTGAGAAATTATATGCTTTCTTCTTGTTGCCACCATTAATGCTTAGCAGCAATCAGCCCAGCTGAAGCTGCGGCAGAAGAACATAAATTGTGAAGATTTCATGGACATTTATTAGTTCCCCAAACTAATATTTTTATAATTTCCTATGTCTGTCTTTACTACTGTCTCTGAACATAAATTGTGAAGATTTCATGGACACTTATCTCTTCCCCAATCAATACCCTTGTGATTTCCTATGCCTGTCTTTACTTTAATTTCTTAATCCCGTCATCTTCTTCATAAGCTGAGGAGGATGATCCGGACCCTGTGATGATTGTGTTAACCTCACAAATTGTTTGTAGAGCATGTGTGTTTGAACAATATGAAATCTGGGCACCTTGAAAAAAGAACAGGATAACAGCAATCCTCAGGGAACAAGGGATATAAGACTTGGAGCATGACTGCGCTGGTAAGCCAGGTGGAACAGAGCCATATTTCTCTTCTTTCAATTGCAAATAGGAGAAATATTACTGAATTCTTTTTCTCAGCAAGGAACATCCCTGAGAAAGAGAATGTGCCCTGAGGGTAGGTCTATGAATGGCCCCCTGAGGGTGGCCACGTTTTATGGTGGATGCCCAAGGGGTGATATAAGCCCTGGTCTCCTGTAGCACTCCCAGGCTTATTAGGATGAGGAAATTCCCACCCAATAAATATTGGTCAGACAGGTTGGCTGCTCTCAAACCCTGTCTCCCCATAAGATGTTATCAATGACAATGCGTGCTCGAAATGTCGTTAGTAATTTTAATTTCGCCCCATCCTGTGGTCCTGTGATCTTGCCCTGCCTCCACTTGCTTTGTGATATTTTATTACCTTGTAAAGTATGTGATCTCTGTGACCCACACGCTATTACTGCACTCCCTCCCCTTTTGAAAATCGTTAATAAAAACTTGCTGGTTTTAGGGCTTGGAGAACATCACGGATCCTGCCAACATGTGATGTCTCCCCCGGACACCCAGCTTTAAATTTCTCTCTCTTGTACTCTTTCCCTTTATTTCTCAAACCAGCTGAGAAACCTGGGAAATAGAAAAGAACTCACGTAACCATTGGGAGCGGGTTCTCCCGATATGCCACAAAGATTCAACACGTACAAAATGCAATGTCTGTGAAGTGCAATAAGGCTAAGCACAATAAAACAAGGTTTGCCTGTACAATTTCCTCAATATAAAAAGTATAATCTTAAGGGGACAACAGTAGTTATAAAAGGAAATGCTGAACATGTACTAGGTGGTACTAAATAGATACTAACTGGAGTTCTCCCTGACCATATTAAACTACAAGAGTGGTAACACCTCATTTCTACAAGCACATATATGCTAACCTATTACACTTGCAATGCCTGTAATAATGCTATAATGTTGTGATTGGCTTGGCTTTGATGTTTGCTTTTTTTTTTTAAAGATTTGTTTAGGGGCTATGGCTGCCTACAGACATATGCTTCAAAACGGATATTCTAGATGCTCCATTCAATATGATATGATGTTAAAGGAAGGAAGCCATTTTAAAAGCTAAAGATAGAAAGAAAGCATTCAAACTGACCAATGCTACAGCCGTTAGCTGATGCCCTATCTGATTTCAAGACTTACTATAAAGCTAGATTAATAAAGACATTTGGCGTAAGAAGAGACAAATAGACCCATGAAATCAAATAAAGTCTAGAAATAGAGACACATGTATGCCATCATTGAATTTTGGTAATGGTTCTGAGTAAATTTAATGAGAAAAGTTTTCAAAAATCTTGTTATAATAATTGGATAGTTATACTATAAATTGAAACAATGTATCGCAATTACTATTTTGGACCATTCATAAAACATTACTTCAATATGGCCTATATATATTAATATAAAAGGTAAACAAAAACTTTAAAAAAACTTATAAGAGAATATTTTTCAACCTTGGAGGTAGACAATAATTTATCAGAGAGAACAAACATAAAATATGATTAATCATTTAAGAAACTGATAAGTTTGACTTCATCAGAATTCAAACTTTCTCCTCCTCAAAGACATTCTTAAGAAAATAAAAAGTCAAGCTATAAACTAAAAAAATCACAAGGGCTGGGGGCAGTGCCTCACACCTGTAATCCCAGCACTCTGGGAGGCCTACGCAGAGGAGGGATCAGGAGGGCAGGAGATTGAGACCATCCTGGCTAACACGGTGAAACAAAAAATTAGCTGGGCGTGCTCGCGGATGCCTGTAGTTCCAGTTACTCAGGAGGCTAAGGCAGGAGAATGGCGTGAATCCAGGAGGGGAAGCTTGCAGTGAGCCGAGATTGCCCCACTGCACTCCAGCCTGGGCTGGAACAATACTCCACCTCAAAAAAAAAAAAAAAAAAAAAAAAAAAAAAAAAAAAAAAAAAAAAAAACAAAACAAAGAAAGAAAAAAGAAAAAGAATCACAATACATTTATCTATCAATGAAAGGACTTGTATCTATAATATACAACGAACTCCAACAAACAAATATAACATGGCAAAATCTCATTTTATAACAAGATAGACAAAAGATTTTTAAATAGATTTCACAAAAGAAGATTTACAAATGATAATTAAACACAAGGAAAAGTTATCAACATTATTAGTAATCATGAAATAATCATTAAAAACCCAATGGGATAGCATGCATAACTGCCACTAGCTAAGAATTTAAAAAGAGTTATGACGAAGATATGGAGAGACCAGAGCACTCTTCCTTTGTTACTGGGAGTATGAAAAGGTAAAACTATCTTTGGTAATAATTTGGTAATTTTCTGTAAAGATTAATATACACATACTCTATGGTCCAGCAGTTCTACTCCTAATACTTATCGACAAGAAGTGAAAATAAATAATTTGATTGTTCCTGTGTAAAAAATGATCTCAAAACTTAGTGGGTTAAAACAATAGATATTTATTGCCTCAGGATTATCTGGGTTGATAGAGGATTGGACTCATCTCTCTGGATCTTTTGCTCCATGTGGCTGGAGTTGCAGACATCTGAAATGTGACTGGGTGGGAAAGTACAAGAGGATAGCTTACACGGTTGCAGGTTGGTGCTGGCTATCAGCTGGGAGCCCAGTGAGGCCTATCAGCCAGAGTGCCTTGGTTCTCTTCCATGTGGCCTCTACACATAGCTCAGGCTTCTCAAAGCATAGAGGTTGGGTTCCAAGAAGAATCATTCCAAAAGACCAAGTTGGAAGCTGCAGATCTCTTTTCACAAGTTACACAGCATCAGTTCTGCCAAATTCTATTGATCAAAACCAGCCACAGGACCAGTTCAGATTCAAGGATATGAAACATAGATACCACATCTCAATAGAAAGAGTGACGATAGGCCGGGCGCGGTGGCTCACGCCTGTAATCCCAGCACTTTGGGAGGCCGAGGCGGGCGGATCACAAGGTCAGGAGATCGAGACCACGGTGAAACCCCGTCTCTACTAAAAATACAAAAAATTAGCCGGGCGCGGTTGTGGGCGCCTGTAGTCCCAGCTACTCAGGAGGCTGAGGCAGGAGAATGGCGTGAAGCCGGGAGGCGGAGCTTGCAGTGAGCCGAGATCGCGCCACTGCACTCCAGCCTGGGCGACAGAGCGAGACTCCGTCTCAAAAAAAAAAAAAAAAAAAGAAAGAGTGACAATAATTTTATGGCAATCTTTTCCCTATGACATGCAAAAAGATTTCTAAAACAATGTTTACAGCCACTTCATGATAGCGAAACTATTGACAATGACTTGACTGTCCATCCACAGATGAATGAAGAAAGAAACCTGGGTATACTTCTAAAATTGAATACTTCATTTGAATTATTCAATGAATATTTAATTGAATACAAAGAAATATACTACTAATATTCACAATAACATGTGTGAGTCTCACAGACGTTAAGTTGAACAAAAAAATGCCAGGCATAAAAGAGTACACATTGGATGATTCCATTTTTAAAAATTCAAGAATAGGCAAAACTAAAAATCAGAACAGCAATTTCCTCTGGAGAAGAGAATGAATGGAAAAGAGCATGGATTTTCTGAAAAAAAAATGAAAATGTTCTCTTGATTAGCTATTCACATTTTCAAAACTCACTGTACACTTAAGAGATGTACATCTCACTATGTAAATTTTACATCAATGTAAAACATAAAAAAAGAAAAAAATATTTTTTACAGTTTTCACAGCTATCCTTTTTGTGCTTCTGAATAGCTTTATGGGGAAAAAAAGCTGACATTAGTATTTTCATTTAAATAAATAGCAAATTGTTTACGATCCTACAGAAAGTGTTTGGCAGCAGAATGACTTAAATTCCGATAAAAGAAGTATCCATGGATGACTGAAGGAACCATTGTTTTCTAAGTATTGCTTCAATTGAAGTAATGATTTTAATTTCAAACCATCACAGAAAGCTAACTAGATATAGTTCAATATGAAACTTTCACAATTTTCATTTATTACGGAGAACTATCTTTTATATAGCAACATTGTGACAGATGCTAGCTTGTGGTCTATTTCTAATATATGAGTCATTACTATATTTCTCTGTTCTATGACATAATCCCTGGTCATAGCATTCATCAGTCTGGCCTCAAATTTAAATTAGAGAAAAATCCCAAAACTCTTTCCAAGGGACATTCTGTTCCAAATGAAATGACTCCCAGTCTGATTTACTAACATTGAATGTTTTGGAAACTGAAATGATTCAA
The DNA here is from genome assembly GCF_037993035.2 of Macaca fascicularis. Lineage (NCBI taxonomy): Eukaryota > Metazoa > Chordata > Mammalia > Primates > Cercopithecidae > Macaca > Macaca fascicularis. The sequence continues at coordinate 59,871,919 of NC_088379.1, forward strand.
AATAAAAGATTTTGTTAAAGAAATTTGGTCAATTTACTCTCCAGAGGAAGTCATGCTTTAAAATCCAAAGTGGCTAGTAAGAAACTCGTGGTCGAACATTAGCCAGAATTTCTAGGATTTTGTGACTTTTGGTTTGGCATTGCAAATTCTTTTTTATCAGTGTGAACAATTCCTTAATTCCCAATTCTTATAAAAAGAACATTTTAAATGTGCATGAAAGCAATTATTCACTGGGAATTCATAATCAGACTTAATGAAAATTTGATGGCAAAATATCAACTATAAGACACGTTCTGTTCTCAATTTTTATTAATCTTTGTTTTGTTGATGTGGTGATGGGGCTTGTGGTGGTGCTGGTGTGCCTGTGTCTTGTCCTTTAAGTTCACGAATATTGTTTTGCATCCTTATCAGATGTTAGGTCTTTGCTAGTTTTTCTTTCTTTTTTTTTTCCTTTTTCTTTCTTTCTTTTTTTTTTTACTTTTGAATGTTGGTGTATTCATGTGACAGGTGGTAAGATGATACCACACATAACTTTGACTTCACATTCCTGTTGATCAAAGCCTCTCACACCCTTTTTAAACAAAGCTGGCAGTAAAATTCAACATATTGCATAACTAACCAATGTTACATATTGCTCAGAACTCTACACTCTCAACAGGAAATTCCAGGAATGAAAAGATTTCTGTTTCATTATCAGAAAGGTGCCCTTTTCTAGTAACTACAATAGGTATGGTAAATTATTCCTAGATTGTTAACTTATCCGAAAGTGACGTAAGAACAAACTTAAAACTTTTGAGGTAGGTCTAACATTATGAATTCTCTTTCATCTGAAATAATACTTTTAAATGTGCATCAGAAACTCTTCAAAGGTTTTTCAAGCAGTGACAAGGAAGGAAAACAGATGGTTTTGACTGTCCAGGAAGTACATAAATCACACATATACAAATGCATTACAATTATTACTATTAAAACAGCAATGATGAGGTTCTACTATATAGTAAATAATAATTGAATATATTGTGAAGTTATGCAAAAGATAATACTCTGCTAAAACAAATACAAGTTGTGACGTTAATAGTGATCAGAAACAATATTTCAAATGAGCATTCTTAAGCACAATATTAGAAATCCAGTTTACATAAAGGACTTTTGTAGTATCATAGAAATGCTTTCTCCAAGTTATTTAAAATATCTGACATTAAAAAGTGTTTTGCTCACTTAGCCCAGAACAAATTTCTGAAGAAAGCAATGAAAACTTCCTGTTTCTGATAAACTCAAGGTTTTCAGAAACATTTAAAATTTACATTCTCGCCTTTTTTTTTTTCCCCATGTATCAACTCTTTTTGTCAACAAAAACTTTTCTGAGGTCTGCACAGTTGTACAATAGATAACCAGCCGCCCCATCCACACAGAAGGTGGGAAAGAAAAACCCAGCTATGATTATTTGGAATTTAGCTCGGTATAGACCCAATCAGGGTTCACTGATTTGCTCCTCCAACAGATATTACCTGAAACGGGCAGCAAGGAAAATTAGATAGTTGGTCAAAGGAAAGAAAACATTCCTGACATTTCATAGCAAAAGTGAAGTGACTTTGAAGCAGTGTTATTCCCTGAATGCTGCTGCTGCTTCATTGGACTGCCAGCCCCTTTAGAAGGAGACAGGCAAACTGCATTTACATTGCAACAATAACCGGAGAGTTACTACCTTGTTTCTTTTCTTTTGCATAGGAGTAACTCTATCCTCCACTGAAACTCTTATTGCCTTCCTTACACTGATACCCTCCATATGCTTAACCTGATAACGATGTGCTCACATCCTTAGTTACTGCAATTGTATAGCATTTCTTCAAGGTAATATAAAGAATAGTGGATATTTAAAAAATATAGAACCTTAGAATAACATTTGAAAAGGCCTATGTCAAATACTAAATCACATAATTAAATTTTTCTCTGGTTTGTTGGAAAAGATCAATTTAGAATGACATACACACAGTGTTAACATTCATCACAGTATAACATAATCAGAATTTCCCCTTGTCATTTACATCCTACAATCAAAGTCATAGAAACTATGTTATTTGGTCAATACTTATTTGTGTAATTGTATATCTTTTAATATAAAATGTCTTTCTGGGTTCTGAACATTCTTCTGAAAGTTTGGATTCCAAAGAAGGAAAATATTAATATCATTCGAACTTTCTCTAAGAATAACCAGGAAATAATTTTCCATGTAGGAGACAACCAATTCAACATTGTAGAGTTTAGAAAAACAGAGGAGTTAACAACAGTAAACAGCCCCATCCTTTCCTCTTTAAGTCCTACTTGTAAGGTAAAGAACAAGGTAAAATTAAAAAAAAAAAAGGTATTATCAACATTCATCAGCAAGTATTCACAGAATGCTCGCTGCAACACTAAGAAATTATGGGAGGTTATGTGACAAATGCAGGACATCATCACTGACTTTAAGGAGTTTATAGTTGACTTGAAGAAGACAAAGGCAAAAATAAGGAATAATTAAATTCTGCCTTATGAGATAGTTATTACAAGTACACTAGATGTGCAAAGAGCAAAGGTGGAAGGAATACTCTACAAATGACCTTGTCAGAATAAGCCTTTTCAAAGAAGAAAGGACTTTGAATCTACCTGGAAGACAGTGAGGGATTTAGAAAGCAGAGCATGGTTTCAGGTGGGATAACTTGGAAGCCTCTAGGACCCTTGATATTACTGCAATCTCAAACACAGGAGTGGAAGGATTGAGGATCTCAACAGCTTATAATATGGTTGTTGGGAAACACAATAAAATGGTTAGCCAGATTGTAGAGAGCCACTGGGGATTATTTGCCAGCAACTGTGAAGAAAGTGGTTTGTAATCTGGAAACCATTAAAAATTACTGGGGCAGATTCTCTGGTGCTTGACTGCCAGTGCTGGATTTTCTACTACTTAACTCATTCTCTACTTACTTTGCCTAGCTGCAAAATGGGAAGAAAATTTCTCTTCTCTAAGAATCAATGTGAGGCTCAAGCAATAATGAACATGAAAGCGTCTTGGGGGACAAAAATCATTTATACTATGTTAGTTTATATTACATTATACCATGGTAGAACGGCTAACATAGGATTGCTTTAGACAGACAGTGAAGCCTTCAGGATGTTGATATCATTGGATGAATTCTTTTATTTTAGTTGGGAACGAAAATAACAGAGTTTTTCTCTGCCACCTGGATACAGTGCAGGTAAGACAAATGGGTTTTGTTTAAACTGATGATAAAGAAGCAACTACGGTTAAAGTGCTGTGTCTTCAGTAGTTCTTGGTGCTGTCATACTCAACCTCAGAGAAACTTTGGACCATCCACGTTTGTACAAAGCCAACATCCAAGATGTCTATATAGGAGCCAGACATGGGCAATGGGCCAGAGTGATTTCCAAGGGAAGCCAGTTTAAGTGACATATTGCTTCCTGATTAGGTTGGGCAACCCAACAGCCCACTTCTAGTGGGGACTTTCTATCACCTGCTGGTCAGCTAAAGAAGTATTGTTTTTCTCCTTGTGTTCCATAAACAAGCTACAGTGAATTGATTCAGAGTGCAAACCAGGTGAGATATATACATTTATAAGACCGTCAGGAGAAACTGGCAATCTTGTCTCATGATCCATCTCAGATTTCACCATTTGGTGCCAATAACAAATTCACATGTTCACTTATGTTTAAAAAAGCTTATTTAGAACTAACCTACACACACACACACACACACACACAGTTTAAAAGTCAATAACCTATGTAATCAAACTGTTTTTTTTTTTTTAAGCAAAGGCTTATCCTATGGTTTATTCCCTGTGGTTAAGTTGAATTTAATTGCCCAAGATTTTTTGAAGTGTTATCACTTCACCAAGTGTTAACTTTTGTCTTTAGATACACTCTAATCTCTAAAATGTCAATAGACTAAATTTGCAGGCTGTTTTCTACAGATCATCACTCCCCAGAAAAATGAAGAATTCCATTTGCCAAGTCAGGTATGATGCTGATGACGGCAGGAAGCTGTGAGGACTTCTCATTTAGTTTCCCACAGAGTAAGGCCCATACCACCCAACCTTACTCAGCTAGTGAATTTCTGAAGTTTCCTTCCAGAATAAAAGTTGTAATGGTCTATGACACCTCTTTCTTGCTCACCAATGGAGGTGATGGATGGCGGAGTTAATAAAATTCCCGGAATCACAGGAGACAAGGGAAAGAATTGTGTTTCATGACTGGTTTCTCAATGCAATCATGTTTACTGATTACCTTTGCTCTGCCGTGAGGGCAGGGGTCTTGAGAACCAGCCAGAAGAGGATCGAGTTCGATTTCCATGAAAGCAAGCCGAGTCATTCCCATACCATAGCCATTCCTGCATGGAGCGAGACAGTGGAAGACCCTTAAACCTTCAGCGCTTTAACTCCTCCTCAGATAACAGAAGGGGAGAGGGAGAGGAAGCTGGAAGTTACTGCACCCTTCAATTTCAGGCAGCAGTGCAGGGCTCACGGGGGACTAGAGTAGGCCTGTGGGAACAGCCTTGATCACCAGCAATCACGAAACTCGAGAGTTCCAGAAGCCCGTGGGGAGCATTACCCTGCCATGAAGTTGTTGGAGGGAAAACAGACTGGGTGTTGTTGTGCTGCCAAATTGATACAAACCCCTACAAGAAGCTTTCACATGAGCCCCTCAAACTCATCAGCCTCCCACAGCATCTCCAAATGATGTCAAATACACACCTGGGGGTGGGTCCAGAGCTGGGGCAGGCCTGGGATCCCTAGCAAGCTTCAGCCTGTGCTTACCATACTACACCTCAGCCCCAAGTCGACCAAAACCTCTTCCAATTCAATAGCATAGCAACTGCCAACAGCAAGGTACCTTCCGTGGCAATTTGCTGGGTGGTTTTGGAAGATTTTTGTTTAACCACCTGGACACACATGTACTTGGTATACTACAAGTACAGAATTCTCAGTAAGCAGACTTACTCACCAAAGAAGGTGATCTGTGGGGAGTCAACAAAATTCAGTGGTAGTCCTTTTAGGCCACTAACTTCAAGTGGCAAGAGACAAGGGTCTCTTGTTATCATGTTATCTTGGCTTCCAATCCTGGCTGAAGTCCAGAGAATCATAAAGTCATTCAAGAAAGCTACAATGACCTGCGTGCCAGGAAGACAGGAAGGACTTTCAATTTAGAGCAATTCAAACATGCATAACATTTCCTGGATTAATAGTAATAATAATTAGAAAGGATTGACTTTGAGAAATTTTTCTCAAATCAAGGCTCCTGCTACTTTGGTTCCACCTTTTCTCTCTAGAAGGAGAGGAGCAGCATCTCCCGTAGGGCTGCCTGCCTCAGAAACGCCAGCATCCCTAGCCCCCTGAGGCCCAGGGCTTGAGGCCCTGCTGAATCACTGCTCCCTTCTGGCTGGAGCCACAGCTCCGTCCACCACGGAGCAGGGCCAGAATGTCCCTCTAGGTAGAGGTGCCCACAGCTCCTCCAGGCCACCCTCCCCACTGTCAGCCCCCCTCCCTCAACCTCTTCTTTCCACACTGCCCCCTGAATTCAGGGAATTTCTCCAGCGTCCCAAAGCTTGAGTTTCCTGTCAGTGGGGAGAGATGAATGTAGATAAAAGGAGTGCAAAAGGTACTAGGAAGCTTCAGTGCTCCGGATCTCCAATCTCTGCTGCTCCACTCAGTTCAGGAACCCTGGACCGCTCACAGCGATCTCTTGACCACTATGAGCCTCCTGCCCAGCAGCGCGGCCCGTGTCCCGGGTCCTTCGGGCTCCTTGTGCGCGCTGCTCGCGCTGCTGCTGCTGCTGACTCCGCCAGGGCCCCTCAGCCCAGGTGAGAGCGCCTGGCGCGGGGGACGCATTCAGGTACAGCAGTGCATCCCAGAGTCTGCGGGGCAGCTGCCTTCCAGGGAACTCACCAAGCAACCTGCCCTATAAAGGTGTCTCTCTTTCTTCCCCAGGTGGTTCTGTCGCTGCTGCCTTGAGAGAGCTGCGTTGCAGTTGTTTGCAGACCACGCAGGGAGTTCAACCCCAAATGATCAGTAATCTGCAGGTGTTCGCCATAGGCCCGCAGTGCTCCGAGGTGGAAGTGGTGTAAGTTCTGTGCTGCTCTGTCTATCGTGACCTTGGCAAGGGGGAAGTCCCGCAGCCTGGTTCTTCAACCTTGCTATCTCATGAGTGTATCTTCCTTTTCTTTCCTTCAGAGCCTCCCTGAAGAACGGGACGGAAGTTTGTCTCGATCCACAAGCCCCTTTTCTAAAGAAAGTCATCCAGAAAATTTTGGACGGGTACTTGTCACTTTGATCTTTGTGGTTTTAAAATCTCATCTAGGGAGACCATAGACTTCACAAGGTATTTACTCTCCGTACTATTTAAGTAACACTTTTCACGTTTAGAATTAAAAGGTTGTTAAATTGGGAACATTTTTCTGGATTGTCTTGGGAAAAACTTTATTACCAATCTTACATGTAATTACTTGAGCAATTACACACAGCTTGTCGCTAGTTATGCTTTGTGTTTCCCCATTGCTTGTATTGATTTTTGTATACTCCTTTTTTACCAAGCATTATAAACGCTGAGTGTTGACACCAGGGTGGAGTAGAAAGGAGTGCGAAAAATGATTAAACTAATATAACCTTTTTCTCAACAGTGAAAACAAGGACAACTGATGAAGAGAAATGAGTAGGCATGGAAACGTTTCCCAGTCTTCAGCAGAGCAGTTTTCTGCAGGTCTCTGGACCCAGGGAAGAAAAGAAGGAAGGATTTTGTTGTTGTTTGTTTGTTTGTTTGTTTTTCCAGTAGTTAGCTTTCTTCCTGGATTCCTCACTTTGAAGAGTGTGAGGAAAACCTATGTTTGCCCCTTAAGCTTTCAGCTCAGCTAACGAAGTGTTTAGCACAGTACCTCTGCTATTTGCTGTTATTTTATCTGCTATGCTATTGAAGTTTTTGGCAATTGACTATACTGTGAGCCAAGAATCACTGGTTGTTAATCTTTCAAAGTGTCTTGAATTGAAGGTGACTATTATATCTCCAAGAAATATTCCTTAAGGTATTAACTGAGAAGGCTGTGGATTTAATATGGAAATGATGTTTCATAAGAATTCTGTCGATGGAGATACACTGTTATCTTCACCTTTTTAAGAAATAGGAAATATTTTAATGTTTCATGGGGAATATGTCAGAGAATTTCCTTACTCTTGATCGTGGGATACTATTTAATTATTTTGTTTTAGAAAGCTGAGTGTATCGCACCTTATCTATGTAGAATATATTTCCTTATTCAGAATTTCTAAAAGTTTCAGTTCTATGGGGGCTAATATCTTCCTATAATTTTAGACATTTTTTATCTTCTTAGTATAGCAAACTGCCATCATTTACTTTAAACCTTTGATTTCACATGCTATTTATTAATGATTTTATTAGGAGTACTCTAATTCTGGTAACTAAATATATATTTTAGGTAGATGAAGAAGCGAGAAAACAGGCACATTCCTGACTGCTACTTTACATTAAAATGTATTCTTTCAGTTTTTAAAGTAAAGGCAAACTTAGCAATGACTTGTACGCTGAAAGTTTTGGAAACGTATCCAAACAATTTGAATATAAATTTACCATTTAGTTTTTAAAATACATAGCGACGTCATCGAGGTCCTAGCATTTCTTCTTGGACAGGGGACCAGAGAGGTCTTGGAATGTTGAAAAAAAAAAAAAAAAAGAGAGGTCATCCAAGGGATGTCCATTTTTTATCCCTCTGCGTGGGCTAGATTTTCCAAAATCATAATTTCCAAAATGCAGAAGGCCAGCATTTATGGTGGAATACAAAATCATATATAAGGTGGCCACACTGGGGCACGGTTCCTCCCCACTCCCACCTTTGGCCCCTTTCACAGAGTAGAACCCGGGTTAGAGGATTGCAGAAGACCAGCGGGGAGTGCAGGGAAGATGCCGGTCGGGTTTTTAGCACAGTTCATTTCACTGGGATTTTGAAGCATTTCTCTCTGAATGCAAAGTCTGCTCTAGTCCTGGTGGGACATACCAGGGGTGGCGGTGGGGGTGAGGGAAGATGCAGTAATGAAACTGGTTAGTCCATGTAGTCTTAATATCCTTGACAATGCTGTAAGTTTCTTTTTATAAATATTTCTGTTTAAGCTATTTCACCTTTGTTTGGAAATCTTTCCCTTTTAAGGAGAAAATGTGACCCTTGTGAAGAGGCTCGTAGGAAAGCTCCTCCCATTTTTTCTTTAAACCTTTAAATGGCAAATCTAGGTAATTAATGGTTGTGAATTTCTATTTTTGCTTTGTTTTTAATGAACATTTGTCTTTCAGAATAGCATTGTGTGATAACACTTAAATGGCAAAAACAAAACATAATTTTGTGCAATTAACAAAGCTACTGCAAGAAAAATAAAACATTTCTTGGTAAAAAGCATTTGTATTTATATATTATATACTTATATATAATATATACTTATTACATATTTAGCATTGCTAAGATTTTTAGATGCCTGTTGTGTACCTTTTAAAGGTTCTGACCATTTTGTTATGATGAATTACATATGCATTACATTCACTATATTAAAATTGTACTTTTTTATTATGTGTCTCATTGGTTCATAGTCTTTATTTTGTCCTTTGAATAAGCATTAAAACATTTGTAAACTTCACTTATTTTGTTTCTCCTTCCTATACTGTTACAATACATTTTACTTATCTTTAGTTCTATATAATTTCAAACACTAACTCTGCTCCTCTGTGCCTGGCAGAGAAGGCCGTCGTTCCCCAACACCATTGCTTTGGTTCAACATTTCTCCAAGCTCAGTTCCCCTCCAGTTATTCCTTCACAGCCCCAATGGCCTCTGGGGTCTTTGGAAAACACAAAGATTTCCTTCTCTAAATTATTCCCTATCTAAATTGTTTCCTAGAAATAAAATAAAGGTTTCTAAGTATGACAGATGATGTTCTTTCTGTCTCATCCCAATCCTGATAGGCACTTCAACATCCCTTGTCCCTCAAATTCACTATAGTCAGGTGTTTGGTTCCCTAACTGGGCATGTTCTTTCCTAGGCCCATGACTTTGCATTTGCTAGGGCCACTACCTGCATATAAGAGGAGGCTTACTCATCCTTAAGAACTCAGTTCAAGTAATATCTCCTTTGTGTTTTCCATGGCAGAGCTCATAGCTTCCAATTTGATGTTCCCATAACATCTCATTATCTGAATTACAACAAAAATACTGCATTGCTCTTACTTATTTATAGGTTTCTTCATCCACTCTAGCTCTCCCAGAGCATTAACCATATTATATCTACCTCTGCATCCCCAATGTAGCATTAATGCATGACTTAATGAATTAACAAGTTATCTCTATCTTCAGGCTTTCAGATGCTGTTCTAAATTCAATAACCTGGCTCATAAGAGGTGTTTTTCTTGTTGTTTGTTTGTTTTTTGGTGTTTTTTTTTTTTCGAGACTGAGTCTTGTTCTGCTGCCTAGGCTGGAGGTCAATGGCGTGACCTCGGCTCACTGCAACTTCCACCTCCCAGGTTCAAGTGACTCTCCCACCTCAGCCTCCTGAGTACGTGGGAGCACAGGCACCTACCAGCATGCCTGGCTAATTTTTCTATTTTTGTAGACAGGATTTCACCATGTTGGCCAGGGTGATCTTGAAATCCTGACCTCAGGTCATCGGCCCACCTCAGCCTCCAAAATGCTGGGATCACAGACAAGAGTCACCATGCTTGGTTTTAATTAAATTATAACTTGTTTACCCTCTTTTCGCCTTGTCTAGCAGTAGTCCAACAAGGGATTTGGCATGCACAATCCTCTCAATCTATAATACTTCCCCTCACTTTTACCAGGGTAATTACCATCCTTCCTTTTGGAATAGCTTGCCTTTTACTGCCTTGAGGAAACCTCTCCAACCCTCAATCCTACCTTTGACGAGGCCCCTTTTATATCCTCTCCTAGCACTCTATACTTTTCCTTCATAAAGTTTTCTCACCAAAGTTACTGTAGAGTTTATTGAGTCTATGTGTTTATTGTCATCTGTTTAGGGTGTCTCTATTCTAGCTTCATGTAATCTTCATGAGAGCAGGGACAATGATTATCAACTTCATCTCAGTTCCTAGGACAGTGCCTAGCACATACAAGATATTCAAAAAGCAAGTGATCTAGGCTAAACAAGTCCCCTTGTCACTCTAAAATTAAAAGGGCAATTTCATTTACATACACATTCTTAGGTATTTTAACTTAACATTTCCCTATCTAAATGACAAATGAGGTTGTCTCATCCCAACCCTGATCAGTACTTCAACTTCCCTTGTCCTCAAATTTACTATATAATTACCTAACAATAGGTATTTATATGAAATTGCTCTTTTATGAAACACAAGAAAAGGAAAGAAAGAAGATTAATCATATTAGTACGTATGTACATACATTCACACTCCAGTTGGATTATATTATACCTGTTTATTCTGGCATGTACTTGTATAAATTTGAATATGCTATGAGCCTTTTTTTCTGAGACAGAGTCTCGCTCTGTTGCCTAGGCTGGAGTGCAGTGGCATGATCTCTGCTCACTGCAACCTCCGCTACCGGGATTCAAGCAATTCTCTTGCCTCAGCCTCCAGAGTAGCAGGGACTACTGGCACGCGCCACCGCGCCCAGCTAATTTTTTTTGTATTTTTAGTAGAGACAGTGTTTCACCATGTTGGCCAGGATGGTCTTGATCTCTTGACCTCATGATCCGCCCGCCTCAGCTTCCCAAAGTTCTATTAGCTATTAATGGTTGGATTCCTCTTTGTGTGCCCCTGGCTTTAAGAGGTATTGTCTCCTCCAGGGGTACAGGACATCAAGTTTAAGTTGGATACAGATGGGGGGAACATTTAACACTTTGCCTGTGATCTCAGTGTCCCATACTATAGGATTGACTTGAGAAGTAGATAAGTTTCCCATTGTCTTTCCTCCCTTATCACAGGAAAGCAGAAGGAACAAACCGTCATCTGCCTTGTGATTTCCAAGACATACCACTGTTTGCAGCTGAGCCATCAAATTCCTTCCCAACAAAGGAGTGGGGCATTCAGGCATGAGAAGAAAGGTATGTGAGGAAACTAAAGTCTCTGAAGAGCAGCTTAAAAGGTAGGTAAAATGGCATGTATGGACTTGTTTATCTACCCCTGTGACCATACAGTTTTGGGGTGATGGAAGCCCATTGCAATGGGTTAAAACCGAGTAAGCTAGTCCATGTCCAAATGGAAGTTAATATTCTTTTCCTTTTTTCTTTTTTTTTTTCTCTTTTTTCTTTTCTTTCCTTTTTTTTTTTTTTTTTTTTTTTTTTTTTTGAGACCGAGTCTCACTCTGTCCCCCAGGCTGGAGTGCAGTGGTGCAATCTCGGCTCACTGAAACCTCTGCCTCCCACGTTCAAGTGATTCTCCTGCCTCAGCCTCCTGAATAGCTGGAATTACAGTCACCTGCCACCATACCTGGCTAATTTTTGTGTTTTTAGTAGTTTCACCATGTTGGCCAGGCTGGTCTTGAACTCCTGACCTCAGGTGATCCACGCACCTCGGCCTCCCAACGGGCTGGAATTACACGCATGAGCCACCTTACCCAACCCAAAAGTTAATACTCTTACCTGCCACTTCAAAGGTTACCTATGGCTCCTCTGGAGATATGTTCCATTGTCCATTGGGAGATGTGGCAGAAGGTCTGGTGGGCTTGCTTGGCTATTTCAGCCATCATTGGTTCAGGTGCCAATGGCTCCCTTTGGAGTGCTGGACATTTCCTCTTCCAATATCCAGTTTTTTTTTTTTTACAATGTACACACTGATTTATGCCCAAGGCATGGTGACTTGGATGCCCAGTTTTATGTGTTCCACCTTTTCGCTTCCCTTGTTTAGGCTAAGAACCAGGAGGGCAATCCCATGTGGGAGGTGAGCTTAAGGCTGCAGCCAAGAGCTGCACCTTTTGGGAGGTCCTTTTTGCTCTTTCTGCTTCCTATGTTCTGCCCCTGTTATTAAAAACGAAAAATGCCATATTCAAAAGCCTGGAGAGAGACTTCTTCAGCACCACAAGCAAGGAGGGATATGATAGGCCGCCAGAGGCTATAACTCCTTTAGAAGAAAGGAAATTAACTTTTGATACCCATGCATTGGTTCAGGACTTGGAAACTCATGGATTTGACAAAACACAAGCAGAAACTACAGTATCAGCACTAACTACTTTATCAAATGTCAGCCTGGATACTACCAATAAAAAGATGGTCACTCAAGCTCCGCAGGAAATAACAAGAGCCAATGGCTCATTTGGGCTCTATCAGGAAAGAAATGGGCATCCTAGAGAAAAGTGAATTCACAAATCTGAGAGCAGAGAATGAGAAAATGAAAACTGAATTAGACCAAGTTAAGCAACAACCAATACATGAAACCAGTTGAATCAGAGCAGATAATAAACTGGATATCAACCTAGAAAGGAGCGGAGTTGCAGACATGTTTACAGATTAAGAAAAGCAACTTAAGGAAGCAACTACAGAATTTACAAAAACGGATCCCCAAACCAAAAGTATTATTTCAGTGACCAGTAATAAAACTGATGCAGAAATTGCTTCCTTAAAAACACTGATGGAGTCTAACAAACTTGAGACAGTTCCTTATCTTGCAGTCTTGGTATTTAATTGCCTGGCAGTAGCATTGGGATTTTAGAGATTCAGGAAGTAGTATTAATACTCTTACTGCTGTGGCTGTTGGCTTCTTGGAACACCAAACCAGGAGAGATTGATTTGGAACATTGTCTGTTGCAGCAAAAATTTACTATACAAGATTATTCAAAGTATATAAGGACTAAAAAAGGAAATGTTTCAGAATGAGAAGAGATATTTTGTCTTTATTGTGTGTGTGTGAGTGTGTGTGTGTCTTTGTTATATTGAAAAGCTATAATTCAAACCTGGCTTATTTGAGATAGAAGAGCATTTTGTCCTTTTGATAGTTCATAGAAATTGAACCAGAGTTTTCTTGTGTTTGCTTGATCAGTTCTGTAAATCATACGGGATCTTGTTGGTATTGGCTGAATATTCGAAAATTATTCCCTAGCTTACATACTTATTACTGAATTAACTTCCCTGATAACCATTGTATAATTACATTTTTCTATAAAATAAAAGGTTATTACAACCACAACAATAACAATAACAACAACAACAAAAGCTAATCCATAGGAGTCTGGGGACCCATAGCTGCTGTTTGTAGTTTCATGCGGATATCAAGGTCAGATTGGGTTATAAAATGTACTCTCAAAGGGGTTGGTCCTTTTTTTTGATTCAGAATTTGTGTTAGTACATTTCCTAATTGCCTCAACTAAACATCCGTGACGCAAAACCGATCTTATCTTTACCCGTAGAAACTTCCTTAATCTTTTCAGAGTTAATAGGCTTTTCATCCACTTCTTCATCCCTTCTAATGAACAAGGAACCATATGAGCACCCTCCCCAAGTCCTCACTGCCCCTTTGATGATAGTTGCATTTCAGATCTTGATGTGGAACTTCTGTATCTCCTGCCTGATATATATTATGGTTAGGGCTATGAGCCAATATCTCATCTGTGTGGGTCCCAGCTGTCCCCAAAATGCAAAGTTTCTCTCCCACGGTACAACACAGAGACACCAACATGCAGATTCTGCCAAGTCAAACTATAATGGGAGTTAATTTCTCAAATTCATCTATGAATTTTCCTGGATCTTCAGAGAAATGACCAAACTTTTCTTTACGTAGAGCCAAATCAGACATAGAAAAGGGGACATGTACTCTTACAGTGCCTTCTTCCCCATTTGCCACCTCTCTTAGTGGACAAACATTTCCCTTTGGAGGTTGATAAGAGGCTCCACTACAAGTAGTACCCACAGGGCTAGGTTCCTCAGGGAGTGCTGGGAATAGAGTGGGACTAGATGGGTAAGGAGGAAGGGACTAAGGGGTCTCAGCAGAACTTTCAGGTGGACAGAGGTGAGAATGGGCTGACATACCTGAACCTTCCTAGCTGAGAGAAGGAGGTTCTGCTCCACCCAAAAGTGTCTGCTGGACTGTGGGGGCTTGCATCAAGGGATTGTCTAGTGTGTCTAGTTCTTTTTCTTCCTTTCCTTTCATCAAACATGCACATGCCTGTTGCAGGGTTTTATCTTGACTGAGCAGCAAAAATGCTTAACACGTGGTATTCATCCCATGTTTCATCTCACTTACAAAACAAACCAAGTGGAAGTGTAATCGAATATTATACTTATATTATTATAGTGCATAATATATTAAAATATTAAATACTATATATTTAATTATATGCTATATTATTAAAGGCTACATTTTCAATAGGAGACAATTTCTTTTGTTTTTCCAAATAATACTGAGGCCAAACAGTATTACACATAAACACCAATTTCACCAATTTTCTCCATTATTCCCATTTATTTTAAACTGATCTCAGTGTGGAAGGATACATCCTAGTGATAAGTCCTTTGGGATCAATGTTGTGGTTCCCATGAAGGAGGCAGGCGATGTTGAAAGAAAAGTTCCAAACTGGTGAGATTGTATTGCCACTGGCCATGTTCCACTAAAAAGGAAAGGAGACGTTTTTAAGGCCAGCTGCATTCATGAGGAGATCGCAGCTGAAAACGGAATTCTCTTATCCACACTAGCCAAATAATATACATGAGCTGAGCCATGACTCTTAGATAAACCACAACATAGAATCCAATGAAAGAAATGTCAAATAAGGCAAAGGAAATGAAGGGGAGTGAGATGGAAATGACCAGAGCAAGCAGGCTCTGGGCAATAGTTGCACTGTGGATTGGACAAGCAAAGCTGATTTGCCCGAATTTTGAAAAGATAAGAAATATTTTTAGTGTACAAACCAAACAAAACAGCAAGGAGAAAGGTCCCCTGATTTCTATCCTAGTGCTTCTCAATCACGCCTAGTGATTGCAACAAAACATAACCACACCTATGTAATCTTATTGCTTAAATACCAAATCTTCATCAGCAATTTTAGAGAAAGTTAAAATCTCTAAGATCAGTTAAATGAACTCTCCTGAAAATGACAGTAAACAGAGACAGTGCCCAAAAAATGGATACATGCAGCAAAGAGGACAAGGCAGATAAATACAGACACCATAGCAGTTAACATCCCCTGAGGCCAAACCTATTCTTAGCCAAGAGGAACTTTACTGAGAGGACCCTCTAACCCCACAAATCTTAAGAAGGGCTCTAACCTCCAACGTTAGGCCAGGAACCCAGGTTCGGTCAAGGGTCCTTGCCTTTTATTAAGAGGAACCTTTAATCCTCTCTGTCAGGAGAGACTCTAACTCCCCTAAGTTGGGCCTATAACCCAATCCCATCCGTTACCCTGGAACGCTAATGCATACCCAGAATCAGCTAATTGGTACTGCAGTCTATATCCTTTGGGTTGAGGGTCTCCTCAGTATTGTCCCTTCATGGTCGCCAGAAAGATGTTACCAGAAAGTGGTCCCAATCCAGACCCCAAGAGAGGGTTCTTGGATCTGGGGCAGAAAGAATTCAGGATGAGTCCACAGAACAAAGTGAAAGCAAGTTTTGTAAGAAAGTGGTGTAAGAACAGCTAATCCAAGGCAGAGTAAGGTGTTCCCAAAAGTAAGAGGAGGCCCGTGTTCACCCTAGATACAATGCTTGTTTATGTATAGAAGAAAACATGATCATGGGGAAACGTGCTCTGCTACAAGAGTTTGGGATAAATAATTAATTTTATTAAATACTATATTTTGCAAGAATTGATATTGGTATCTTTAAAGCAAAATTAGGAATGCTTCTGTTCTCAGGATAATGGGATATCAGGAAACTCCTAATTCCAATCTGTTTAGTAAATGTGATCAATATGTTCTCTTAACTCTAAACATCTAGAGGCTAGGAATCCCTAACTTTCTGGAAGTGCAGCCCAGTAGGTCCCAGCCTTATTTTTCCTAGCCCTCATTTAAGACGGAGTCACTTTGGTTCGAATGCCTCTGACTATGTTACTGTGGCAGCTAGAGAAGGAGAGGAGGAGACATGTCTAACACTAATTCTGTCATCGTGAGTCCTTCTTTGTGAGTCCTCCTGAGACACCTTCTCAGGTGTTCCAGAAGTAACTGAAGAGACATTGAGGGATGGTGGAGGTGTTAGACCCGCAATAGCACAGTGGGGGCAATCCAGAAAAACAGATCACACTGTTTGTCTTTCCTGGCTACCCATACAAATAATAAAGAAAATGACCTGTCCTGTCTTCGCCAGTGATGCTCCACTGCATATCTCCTCCACTCACCAATGAGTTCAATGGGTGCAACGGACAACAGCTTTGCAATTTTAGCTGCCTGTTACAATGCCTCTCTTCCTGAGGGCTTTCTCCAACTGGTGGTGGGAAAGCAGGCTTGGCAGACAGAGCTCACAGGCAGGATGGCCTGTGATTTCAAACCCTTAGAGGATGGGCAGAAGTTAATGGATGAATATTCAATTTTCCCAGTCTCTTGGTTAGATAATTCTAGAAGTTTCTTTCTCTTTTTCTCTCTTCCTACATTTCTGTATATATTTTAAATATTTTATATTAGAATAAAAGAGTATAAAAATAGAATAAAATAAATATATAAATATATAAAATGTTCCACTTCTCTCTTCATTATGATTATACCTTCTTTTAAGTTGCTGAGCATATTTGTAATAATTATTTTAAAATTCTTGTCCACTAGTTTATCATTTTATCATGCCTGATTTTATACTGACTTGATTTTGTTTTACTTATTATGGCTTATGCTGATGTCTGCAGGAAATTGTGAATTTTATGTTGCTGAGTGTCAATATTTGTTTTCCTTCTTTAGAGTCTTGGGCTTTGTTCTGTCAAGTAGTTAAGTCACTAGGGCTTCACCTTTATCTGTTTCAGACTTGTTGTTGAGCTTCATTAGGGTGGTCTAGAAATGTTCTTCACTCTAGGGTTTGTTTAGCTGTAGTACTAAATCATGGCCCTCCCGTGCCTTTAGTGTTGCTCATGAGTTCTCTTCTCTCTGACAGGCCAGACCTCAAATATCTCCCCACTCCATGTTGTCTGAGATTTCCTCAGCCAACAATTTTCTGGTTACTCTTTGCTTGTCTTAAGGAGTTTCATCCTATGCATGCGTGACTTAATATTGATCAAACAGACCCAATGGGACCTCAAGGCAGATTTCTGGAGCTCAGGTTTCCTGCACAGATCTCTCCTTCCTCCAACTCTCCCTAAACTTCTAGTCACTCCAGTTATCCTCTATTCAAATCTGTGCTCCCTCAACTCAGCAAGACTACCATGGTCTGCTTTGGATCTCTCCTCCTGCACAGTGGTCCAGAATTGCACCAGCAAAACATCCAGGGTGTTCATCGATCTCATCTTGTTTATTTCCTTTACTCAGGGATTCTAATGTTCCCCTGCTTGTTGTCTAATGTGTAAAAGGAGTTGCTTCATATATTCTTTGGATTTTCTAGTTCTTTAAGACAGGAAGTTAAAACTTCTGTTTTACTTCAATACGCCTCAAAATTGAAGCCTTAGTGGGACAATTCTGAGGACCACTGCACAAGGTTTGTGTAAGACTTAAGTCTTTGTATCAGACTCCATTTGGGGGGAGCCTGAACATATTGGGCCCCCCAGAAATTATACCTGACAGCAAAGGCTTATGACTACTATTTTATTATTTATTTACTTACATTTTTATTACATTTTAAGTTCTGGGGTACATGTGCAGAATGTGCAGGTTTGTTACATAGGTATACATGTGCCATGGTGGTTTGCTGTACCCATCAACCCATCACCTACATTAGGTACTTCTCCTAATGCTACCCCTCCCCCAGCCAACCCCCAACAGGCCCCAGTGTGTGACATCTCCCACCCTCATGTCCATGTGTCCTCATTTTTCAACTCTCACTTATGAATGAGAACATGTGGTGTGTGGTTTTCTGTTCTTGTGTTAGTTTGCTAAGAATGATGGTTTCCAGCTTCATCCATGTCCCTGCAAAGGATATGAACTCATCCTTTTTTATGGCTGCATAGTATTCCATGGTTTATATGTGCCGCATTTTCTTTATCCAGTCTATCATTAATGGGCATTTGGGGTGGTTTCAAGTCTTTGCTATTGTGAAGAGTGCCACAATAAACATACTTATGCATGTGTCTTTATAGTAGAATCATTTAAAATCCTTTGGGTATATACTCAGTAATGGGGTTGTTGGGCCAAATGCACCTACTCTTTTACTAAGGAGAACCAGGAGGAAGGAAAATGGGAAATGAGGCAGAAAATAGTGAAAGATCCTAATAGGACAGAGCATAACCACACTGGCTATTGCTGCAGACAACTGAGTTCTTGACCTCACAAAGGGGCGATTGTAAGTGTGAATTCTTCTGCAGAAACTGTAACCAACTCAAACCAAGGAATGGTAGTTCTGTGTTTACAGGAGAGTCACAAATCACCCTACTAGTGGGGCATCTTGGTTATACTTAATATTAAAACCTGGAATCTCAATGCATAAGGACCTCAAGTTGGGGGAAGAGAGTTTACCGAACTACATCCCGGACCTCATGTTGACCTGTGAAGAGGTTAGTACTCCTATCGTCATTTTTGTCCTCCACATTAGAAGTGGTAAATCTTTTCTTTTATAGGTGTAGTTTAGTTATAATTGTTCCTGCTGCTTTCAACAATCCCCAAAAAGGAAGCCGGATTGAATGGGAGATGAACAAACCAATCAAAGATTAAGGCCAGTCACTGATCCCTTGATAGCCAGACAGGAATTTGGTTCACAATATGAGATCACATAAATAAAAAACCAGTCTTCTTATTTTATAAATGGAATTGTGAAGTCTCAGAGACCTGCAAGGAGTTACCCAATGTCACAGAACTGTTTTATTACAATATTGGGGTAGATTTCAGTTTTCTGATGTTTAACACAGGGAGATTTTCATTAAAAGTAGATTATTTTCATGACTGCTAAAGATTGTTAGCTTGAATGCTGGTTGTAGAATTGGCTTTCTAAAATTTGTAGAACCAATGTCAGGGTTCTAAGTAATAACTAATAGCCATTTATACCATGAGCTCCTTTAGGACAATCTAAAGAAAGCAATGCACATTGTAGTCAAACAATTCAAGGATAAAATGGGTTAGGCCACTTGATATGGTTTGGCTCTGTGTTCTCTCCCAAATCTCACGTCGAGTTGTAATCCTCAGTGTTGGAAGAGGGTCCTCATGGGACGTGTTTGGATCATGGAGGAGAGTTCCCCCTTGCTGTCCTCATGATAGTGAGTGAGTTGTCATTAGATCTGGTGGCTTAAAAGGGTGGTGTCTTCTCCCTTCACTCTCTCACTTCCTCCTGCTCTCACCATGTAAGATATGCTTGCTTCCCCTTTGCCTTTTGCCATGATTGTAACTTTCCTGAGGCCTCCCCAACCATGCCTCCTGTACAGCCTGTGGAACTGAGTCAATTAAACCTCTTTTCTTCAAAATTATCTAGTCCCAGATAGTTCGTTATAGCAGTGCTAGAACAGAGTAATACACCACTTTATTTGACTTGCTACTTTATCAGTGATCTATTGTCTCTCCAAAATGCAGTGCATTAAAACAATCACCATTTTATTCTGACTCATGACTCTGAAGATCATCAGTTTGGGCGAGGTGAAAAAAGCTTTGGGATCAGCTGGGTGGTTCTTCTGATGGTGTCTCCTGAGGTCACTCATGGGGCTGTAGTTAGTTTCTTGGTGACTTGCTTGGGGTTGCCTCACTCACGTGTCTGGTTGTTGGTATTACCCATTTCCTGGTTCTAGTGTCTCTAGTTGATGAACTTGGCAGCAGCATTCTAAGAGGGCAGGGGAGAAGCTCCTAGGCTTTTTGCCGTGTTCACCTTCAACATCTACAACATCACTTTTAAAATATCCTAGTGCCAGAGCAAGTCATAAAGTCAGCACAGAATCAAGGGGGTTGGAAAACAGATTCTTCCTCTTAAAGTGAGAAGCTGCTAAGAATGCATGGGTATTTTTAATCTTTCACCTTTTTCATATTTTATTGTCTTGTTTCTAAGTTAGAAATACCCCTTGCACAATTTCCAGACTTACAAAAAGTCGTAGAGCAATGTTAGCACAAAGGAGAGTACAATAACAAAATTGTTGTTATGATTGGGTCTCAGTATAGATAAATATTTTAAAGAATACAACATCTAAATGTACTTTTTATTATCATGGTAGTACATGTACACAATGTTAGCACAAAATTCTGTTACATTCACTTTGTACAGAAGAAAAATGGATTCAATGGAAACAGGGCTGTTTCTGAGTAATATTTCTAGCTTATGTTCTACTTCTTGATTTGTACAAAGGCCAAGATCTGATCAGTCAATTGAATGTTGTCAAGTTATTACAACATCTCCTTTTCAGATTGAAATAGAGTGTTTTTCCTTCTTAACATGTCTGGATCTTCTTAGTGCCACTTTATGCATTTCTCTATCCCAAATTCATATCAGCCTTTTAAATAAAAGTAATAATGAGTTTCTGTTGTCTTTTCACAAGTTCAATGTTACCTCTCCTGTAAAGTCTTCCCTGACTCCCCTGGGGAAGTTCTCCCTCCTCCTTCCCTCCACAGTGTCACAGATATACATCTATTATAATACAGATCACCTCTAGATTAATCTGTTGACCTGTCTGTCTCTCCATACAGTCAACAGCAGAAATTCAACTTTCGTTATCTTCAAATAGCGTCAAGCAAAAATTCTGGCAAGAAATAAATGCACAATGAGAATTAGCATAAAAGAAAAAGAGAAGTTACTATTTAGGCTTGTTTTACCTTTAGACTGTATCAACCCTCTAGTTATCACCAATTCTTCAGTTAAATGCTGTTATGGGCTGAATTATGTCCCACTGAAATTTATATGCCAAGATCCTAACACCTAGTACTTCTGAATGTGACCTTATATGGAAGGAGGGTCCTTAAAGGGGTAATCCAGCTAAATTGAAGTTATTAGGGTAAACTGCTAATTCAATATGATGGGTGCTTCTATTAAAAGAGGAAATTTGGAGACAGACAAGCATATAAGAAGAATATCATGTAAACATAAAGATGACCACCTACTAAGCAAGCAGAGATGCCTGGATCAACTCCTTCTCTCACAGTCCTAAGAAATAAACAACCTGTCAAATCTTGATTGTGAAATTCTGGCTTCCAGACCTGTAAGATAAAAAGTTCTGTTATTTAAGCCACTCACTCTGTGGTATTTTGTTATGGTAGCACTAGAAAACTAGTTCAAATATTTGACTGTTTGATTTGTTAATGCCAAAAAAAAAAAAAAAAAACTGTACTCAGTATAGAATAATTAAGGTCACTTATGACACTATTTAAAAAATAAAATGAAAGCTCATAGTTCACTGTTAGTTAATTAAGCTTGAAGCACATGGAAACTGCTATCTTCAAACAATAAGTAAATTGTAGTTTTCAATTCTTGAGAGGGAATATGTTGTATTCTGAACTCAATTTTTTTCTGCAGTATATCTAGACTGTGCAAGTAGACTTAGTTTGGAAATCTATATTGAGATTTTAAATAGGATTACGCAAATAGGTACAAAATTCAAAAGCAAATACTTGCTAAGGAAAAGCATCTTAATTCCTTGTTTTGTACAAACATGTCCTTGGTAAAGATGCAAAGACATTTTCAAGACTCCATTCTGTAAGTCACCATTAACTGCAACTAACATTGACCCTTTCACAATTATGCAGTTTCACCCCAGGAAATAACAGATACATTTTTCTATTTAACAAGTTCATCTCATCGTGCTCCAAATGCCCCAATTAAAACAAAGTTTGAAAAACAAACTCAGCTTCCTTATTGGCTTGTGAGTGACAAATATGGCACTTGATAAACTTCACCTTTTATTCTTTAGCAAAGAGAGAGAGTACAAGGAGAGCAATAAAAAGTTCTCAAGGTTACAGAGAGCACATGCAAGTGGGCTGCAGTATTGATTCAGCCATCCAGACCAGGATCAAGATCAAGGACAGACATGGGTACTCAGAACTCACCAACACTCTTCCAATGGCTTTCCTTGTCCTGTGCGTGTTTGGTAAGCCAACTATGGCTTTTATCTTTTCCTTCTAGGGACTGGACAAACTCAGAAAAGATTCCAGATGTAATGATATTGTATTGGAATTAATTGAACTGTATAAATTGTGAAATTAAAATGTAAGTAGACGTATATAGTATTTAGATTGTGGAGTGTCAAATAACTTTCTGTTGAATCAAATGAAAATATCTGTTTAACTTCCTAGAAGTATCTGGCTCTAAGACTCTATGCTTTCCTTATTAGAGGTGATGGAGAGAACATTACTAAAAATAAGTTTCATATAAAATATCAAATCTTAGGAAAAGTAAGAAAAGGAAAGAAAGACTAATCCTATTAGTATGTATATACCTACACTCAAACTGCAGTTGGATTCATTTGTTATGTATGTTTATACTAGCATAGATTTTCATAAGTTAGTATAAGCTGTGAGTCTTTAAAACAAAGCACTGTTAAGTGTATATTCTGTATATGTTTTCTGTCAATTACATAGGTATTACCAAAATGTATGATGTATTTTCCTTCATGTAAACATTCATCAATCAAACATTAATTTATTGGTATTAATTAAAAATCTCGTTACACACCTGACCCTGTGCAGAATCCTTATCATCTAGAAATTGCAAAGGTAAAGAGCTTTAGGTCTAAGTTAAGATCTTTTTGCAGAAAATATACTCCATTTTCCCACAGAAATTAAAGATTTTTCAGTAAGGGAAAGGGATCAAAAATGGGCAGGAGAGGTGAGAAGGGCTAGAAGACAGAAGAGAGGAGAGAAGGAAGAGAGGAGGAGGGAGTTGAAGGGTCTTATGTTGTCTTTTTGTTTTCTTTCTAATTTGTTACTTCTTTCCTTTTCCTTCTTCTTTTCCCTCCCCTTCTATTATCTCTTCTCCTTCCCTCCCACCATGCCTTGTTTCTGTTTATTCATGGAACTAACATAATTATACTTAAAAAAGAGGAGGGGAAGGACCCAACCACCCCAGGAGAAATCAGAGCCAGCAGGCAACACCAACCACCTTCCATGTAAATGAGGCCATTTCTTATTTTTAGCCATTTCAGTGGCTTCTGACTGCACTCACTTAAGTGAACTTAACAGAAGAACCTCACATTAACAGCAGATATATCAGAAATAATAAATGTATTTTAAGCCACTGAAAATAAGGTTGACTTATTACACAACAAAAGAGGTTTAATGGTATTTGGTAACAATTTAATATGTTTGCAGGCTTAGAACAACATTATGCTAGAATTTCCTCAAATGTACGAGTATGTAGAGAAACTGTATAACTTTCATACACTTGAGATTCAACAAATGGCATTTATCAACATAATCTAAAGTATAAATTCTGAGGTCTGCAAAACTTTGAAGTACTGGTGTGTAAGTAATAACACCCAGGGAGATACTTCCCCCTCAACTCCTTCACTCTCCCCACTCTCCTCCCACTTTCAGCCCATGCTTCACCTCTGGGCAGTAGACAGTAAAACCTCAATTAACTTGAGTGCCAGAGTAATTGACATCTGGACAATTCTTATCAACTAACAGTTACACAGAAAGCACATTTGGTTTCAGCACTTATAGATAATCTTTTGCTGTTTAATATTTTAATTTATTGATTAAGATACTTTAACAAACTTATACACAATTGTAGTATCCCTAAGCATTTTCTGAAGCAATTGTTTTTATGATTGATTTGCAGGTGTCAGTCTATTTCCTTCATACTTGAAAGAAGGATTTGGGAAAAGTGTGTTAAGAATGTTCTGTGTGAGGCAGAAAAGAAGTAGTCTGTGTCTTAATTTTATAAATAGTGGTCCTGCAGTGTCTCTAGATAATTTGTTTTAAAATAGCTCACATAAGATGGGCTTTAGGTCTTAGATAACTTGCTTGTTTCCTGAATGATTCTGCATTTATAAGACGACTTAAAGGGAAGAGATAAAATAACTTACTTCTTGCAATACACACACATACACAAAGCCAAAGTGACAATGCAAGATATATAAACAGGTTGTGAAGTTATTTTAAAACCAAAAACGTGACTTTTTTCCACTTCTGGCATTTATTTAAATCATAATTTTGCACAAGCTAATTGCTTTCATCTGAATTACTGACTTAAAAAATATCTTTTAACTATTTTTGTACAGTTTATTACTGTGAGTATAGTGTTTCTCATCTTGGAAATCGAAGGGAACAATGCAAATGACAGTAATAGCAGTTAACAGTAGCAGTCGTCATCACTGTCATAATAGTAGAGTATTACTCATAGCCCATTACTTTGCACAAAGTTTTTAGGCCTCACTTTTTAAAAAGAAATAGTTAGAATGACTAAGTCATGCAAAGAACGAACTTTGTAAAGCCTGGCACATAACTGATGCTTAATCAATATTTTTTGAGTAAATGAAAGTTAGCAAAAAGTTATTTTATATTAAAGGTTGACTAATAGGCTTATACAATTTTGAGGACTCAAGAAATTTGGTACTACTTCCTCATGACACTTGCTGACCATGTGTCTGTTGTGACCAGCCACATTTGCTGATTAAGGCAATGACTCAAATATACTGTGCTCCACGCCTATCTCTTTCCTACTGTCAACTCACCCAAAAACATCATCACTTCAGGAGACTTTTCCTGTAGTTTCCTCAAAAGGATTAGGAACTTCTTGGAAATCCTACTAATGAACGAGGAAAGATATCTGGATAGGGTTAGTATGAAAATAAAAAAAGTGTCCAGTGAAGCCAATAAATATTCTCAGATATGTGTTTAGGGAGTTGAATAGAAAATGAAAGATACTATGTTAAAATGAAACCTAAGTGAAACAGAAAATGAAAGATACTAGTGTTAAAAACCTTTATCTCCGGCTCTGGAAATGGCTTTGATCTTATGATTGAATGAAAATGTATCTGACTTGAGAATTCACAATATCTCAATCTCAATAACAAGAAAAGGTTATAAAGTCATCCTGCAGGAGGAACTAGAAAGAAACCTGCTCTCCTCATTCTGTGTCCTGTTGAGCTTCTCTCTGCAATTGACTCCACATCTCAGCTCTCAGAAGAATCCAAACTCTCAGCTTGTGCCCTTCTTTTAAGCTTGCTTAAGAGTAGACATTTCTGTGTTGAGATGGGAGGACAAATTATTTCAGTTTAATATTTTCTACTGCTGGACTCTAATTTATATGAAAAAATTAAGTAGGGTGGAAAAATATAAGAAATTCTTTTATCTACTGAAATTATTTCTGTTGAGGCATAATTTTAGAAAAGTTTATTGAAAGCCAAATGGGAAGACAGACCTGGAAAGACATATCAACAAAGTTGGGGGTGTTCTAGAGTCTTTCACAAGCTCGAAGGGCTTTATGGGAAAGTTTAGAAGAAGAGAGGAAGACTCCTCATACCAGAGTTGTCCTCTTTTTCACTAGAGGATCAAATAAAGGAGTCACAACCGTTAGATTACTACATACAGGCTAAATGTCTACCTGTAAAACAATCAGTAAAATTTCTTGTTTCAGCGCAACTAAGAAATAAATCATTGTGCTATTCAGTGTCATAAGGTTCTACATAATTCAGTACATCAGCAACTTGAGGAACTCATAATAAAATGCTTTGCTCAGAGATAGAATGTCAACATCAAGTCACCAAACCTTTCCAAGGTGGGTGAATTTGGAAGTCTGCTTACTTCTAATGTAAACTGTAAAATGTGACCTGGAGTTTATCACACTTAATAACACTACCCAAGAACTTCAGTAGACATAGTGAATAATTGTTAAGCAATAGGAAAAATTGGTTTGAAAACTCAAAAAAAAAAATGAGAATTACTTTTGTTTGTAGTTTCTTGATAAAATTATAAAATTTATTTCTAAGGCAGAAAGAATTCAATAAGCTAAAATCCAAAGTAAACCTTTGATGGTAATTGGCTCTTATTTTATCCATATAGTCCCAAAGAACATCTGCTGTCTTTGGCACTAGAAATGAAAGAGAATGATCTCTTTCAAGGGCCATACATGCGTGGTTTCAGGTGCCCCTAAAGTGTGTATAGGAGCCTATAAACAAAGCCTATAAACTGCATTGTAGGACTGGCAGCACATATTGTTCCAGACTCATACAAAGAAAATCCATGTAGTGTTTCAGTTTAGTTCTTACCTTCCTAAGTAGAGTTCTTACACATGTGTAAGGAAGATAGGTATTGAGAGAGAGTGGGAATGTGAAGTGATGCATAACATGCAACTTAGTAGGAATTTTGACCTGTCTGGTTTGGGCACAGCTTGACACGCTTGTGTGTGTGTATCACCACATACCCTCACTTCCCCTTCCCTACCTCTTTCTCCCTACTGACTTCGAGGGAGAGCATATAAATGACATCTACGGGGTATGAAAAGCCACTTAACTGCATGCTCGTATGCAGCTACTCACCCTCAAGTGGAAGTCTTCAGGCTCTAGAAACATCTTTAACTTCGGCTTCTGCACCATAAGCCTCAGACTCAATGCCACCCTGTGGCAGTGCCAGATCATTTCGTGCCTTACAGGTGCTGCTGTTGACTATTCTGGGTTCCTTCACCAATGGACAAACTAAGAGAAACATCGGGAAAGGGAAATGTAGAGACCTGTTCCTTGCACCTGCTGTTGCTTCTGCTATACCTGTATCTGGGAGAAAGACTGGCTCGGTGCTCCTGGAGCTGGAGAGTGCCATTATAACAACAATTCCAAGTGGAGGAGTCACGGAGAGGGGGCACTTTACATATGCTGGGCATTCTGCTGGCACTTTACTGAAACTTTACAGATCATATTCATAATGGCTTTATGAGGCAGGTATAATTACCTTCAATTTACAATTAAGAGAACTGAGAAAAATATTCATGACCACTAATAGATCACATTTTACCCCAGCTGTAAATGTAGACAGTGACTTGCACACTGCACTGCGCTGTGTGTGTGTGAAGTCAACCTTTGCACTTCATCCCAGAAACATCCACAATTTGGAGTTGGTCTCAGCAGGATCCCACTGCAGCAAAGACAAAGTAATGTAAACCATTGCTTCTGTGCTGTTGCCTCATCAGGGAAGCCCTCGACCTCCATCCCCATCTGCATTCATTTCCTCCAGTCTCACAGATCCTTTCTGATATTCAGACCAGGACACCCACAGATAATTCTATTCTGTCTTGCAGAGCCACTCTGAAGGATGGGAGGAAAAATCTGCCTGGACCCAGATGCTCCCAGAATCCATAAAATTGTACAGAAAATGTTGAAAGGTGATGAATTCATCTGGTTTATTTGTTAACTTTCTGCTAAGGCTTTTCACTGGAAGGGGAGAATTTTGAATCCTTGACTTTCTTGAATTCTTATTTATCCAGGATACTTCTTCTTATGGTATTAAAATTTTTATCTAAGTTCTCTTCTGTTTCAAAAATCACATTTTATTCTAAGAATACTGGATAAAAGATAACAGAAAGAAGATGAAAATAAGCAAGCCATGCTTCAACATATAATATACGTTTTACCCTCAATCCTTGGTTAAACATTGTAGTGTACTTTCCTTTTATTTATTTGAAAATTTCTATAGAAACACATCTTTATTGATTTTTTCAACCCAACTCTACTGTTAGACTAGACCTGCTGCTGATAATAAACAGATTTAATAATGATTAATGATATTAGGAATCACACAGAGCCCAGCATAAAATATTTGCTCAATAAAGTTTTGTTAGTATGTTCAGGAAGTTAATAGGGTCTTTTAGTGTCTTAGTGCTAGTATGTCTTGCTTAAAACATCTTCTGAAAGTTTATTCTGATGTTTGCTTTAGCCTTCAAACCCTAAAAATAATAAAGTTGTAGAATGTAAGTCTTGTAAAGTCTGCTTTTTTACTTTGAAGTATATATATTTACCCCTGGTAGAATGAAAAATAGATGATGGAAATGAATTAATGTATCCTATTAAGCAACCTATGATATTTTTTGAAACAAGAATGAAAGGAAAGGAAAAAAATTCTTGAGGTTAAATGTTTTACCCTGACATGTTTGTATATATTAGCATTTAGTTAACATCTACATGGTTACAATTCTAGCATTATATTGACTTTGTATATAAGTACAATGTAGAACTTAACCTTTACTAGACTAGTAATTCTTTTTTTAATCAACAAAATTTCCATTCATTTCTTAAGTCTGGCTAAAAGCACTTCCTCTGGAGTCAGAATAATGGGCTAACCTGGCTCCACCACTTGCAAGTTCCACAACAGTTATTGGGTTGGATGCTGGATGTTCAAAAATGCAGTACTTAATAATAGGAGTACCTTCTGAGGGATGCCTCATTTGGTGATTTTGTCATTGTTTGAACATCATAGTATGTACTCACATAAACCTAAGTGGTATAGCCTATTGTACACCTACTGTAGTGTAGGGGACATCACAGATACAACTAATGATGTTTACAGTCAAAGAAATCACACAGACTGTGGTACTCCATGCACCCAGAATCAAAGCCAAAGTACTTGACTCACCAACCACCATAAATACATCTTCAGAAAAAAGTTCTCCCCTACTAAAGAAAATTCCAAAATAGGTAAAGGTACCTTTTATACCACATACCTAGAAATCAATATAAGGATACAGGAAACATACAAAAGAAGAAAAGGCCGGGCGTGGTGGCTCACCCCTGTAATCCCAGCACTTTGGGAGGCCGAGGTGGGCGTTTCACGAGGTCAGGAGATCGAGACCATCCTGGCTAACATGGTGAAACCCCGTCTCTCCTAAAAATACAAAAAATTAGCCGGGCGTGGTGGCGGACGCCTGTAGTCCCAGTTACTCAGGAGGCTGAGGCAGGAGAATGGCGTGAACCCAAGAGGCAGAGCTTGCAGTGTGCCGAGATCGTGCCACTGCACTCCAGCCTGGGCGACACAGCAAGACTCCGTCTCAAAAAATAAATAAATAAATAAATAAATAAATAAAAATTTAAAAAACAAGAAAATATAACACCTCAAAAGGAAAACATTAATTCTCCAGCATGTATCTTAATCAAAAAGAAATTTTCAAAGTTCCATATAAGAAATTCAAAATATTGATTTTTAAGGATATTTTAGAGAATTCTGAAAGACAATAGAAATAAGTTTTTAAAAATCAGAATATAAACGGTAAGTTTACCAAAAAGATAGATATTTTTAATACTAACCAAATGAAAAGTTTAGAACTTAAGAATTCGTCAAAGGAAATATACAATACATTTAAAACTGTCAAAAATGGACTAGCTCAAGCAAAAGAAAAAATCTTAAAATTTGAAGACACGCATTTTGAAATAATTCAGTTTGATAAAAATATAGAAAACATAATAAAAAAAAGAAAGAGTAAAGGCTTTGTGATATTTGAAACAACATAAAATGAACAAACATACAAATTATCAGTACCCCTGAGGGTGAAGAAACAAAGAAAAGATTAGAAAATCTATTCAATGCAAAAATAGAAGAAAGTTTCCAAATCTAGCAGAAGATTTAGACATTCAGATTCAGGTGGCTCAATGTGCCCAGACAGATACAATGCAAAAAGGTTTTCCCTATGGGTGTCTAAAGTCAAAATTAAAAACAAATTCTAGAAACAGCAAGAGAAAAGTGTTTAGTTACCTACAAAGAAAACCCCATCAGATTAACAGTGGATTTCTCAACATAATACTTCCACATCAGAAGAGAATGGGAAGATATATTCAAAATGTTGAAAGGAAAAATCTTCCATCCAGGAATACTCCATCAAGCAAAATTACAGTTTATAAATGAAGGTGAGATAAAGTCATTCACAGAGAAACAAATGCTGAAGGATTCATTACCACTAGACTAGCTCTGAAAGAAATACTCAAAGGAATTCTAAACCTAGAAGTGAAAGGATGACATTTACCATCATGAAAACACACTAAATTATAAAACTCACTGGTGAAGCAATCATACGCAAGAGGAAGGGAAAGGATGCAAATGACAGTACTACAGAAATCCACCAATCCACAAGAGAAAACGATAAGACAAAAAGAACGGAACAAGGAAGATATAAAACAACCAAAAATAATTAACAATAAATCAGGGACATAGCGTTGTATATCCATAACAACCTTGAACATAAATGGATTAAATTCTGCTCTTAAAATTATAGAATGTCAGAATAAATTTAAAAAACATGATTCAGCTCTATACTGTTTGCAAGAAACTCATCTTGCCAGTAAAGCCACATACAGACTGAAAGTAAAGAGATAGAAAAGCATATTACACGCAAGTGGAAACCAAAATCAAGCAGGAGTAGCTACATTTATATAACAGAGACTTTAAATGAAGAACAGTGAAAAAGGCAAAGAAGATTAGTATTATTATTTAAAAATTCTGTTTATTTGTACAAATGTAATGTAGTATTTATATATATAAAGGTGTTCCTTTTTTATTATAGTCTCTGAGGGTCCTAAAGAACAAACATTTTAAAAATGTTTGCACAGTTTGTTATCTATAGTCATCTCAATTCAAATGTAAATAATTGCCATTTGTTTAGGTGCTTAAATAGCACTTGTTTATGATTAGTAATGAATAAATCAATACTTGCTTAATTGTATATCCACTGGAAATTTGGAACTTTCATTGGTGTGTATTTCTTTTATTATTATTATTATTATTATTATACTCTAAGTTCCAGGGTACATGTGCACAAGGTGCAGGTTTGTTGTATATGTATATATGTGCTGCGTAGGTTTGCTGCACGCATTAACTCATCATTTACATTATGTATTTCTCCTAAAGCTATCATTCCCCGTGCCCTCCACCCCACAACAGGTCTCGGTGTGTGATGTTCCCCACTTTGTGTCCAAGTGTTCCCGCTGTTCAATTCCCACCTATGAGTGAGAACATGTGGTGTTTGATTTTCTGTCCTTGCGATAGTTTACTCAGAATGAGGGTTTCCAGCTTCATCCATGTCACTACAAGGGACATGAACTCACCCTTTTTATGGCTGCATAGTATTCCATGGTGTATATGTGCCACATTTTCTTAATTCAGTCAATCATTCATGGACACTTAGGTTGGTTCCATGTCTGCTATTGTGAATAATGCTGCAATATGCATGTGTCTTATAGTAGCATGATTTATAATCCTTTGAGTATATACCCAGTAATGGGATCTCTGGGTCATATGGTATTTCTAGTTCTAGATCCTTAAGAAATTGCCACACTGTCTTCCACAGTGGTTGAACTAGTTTACACTCCCAGCAACAGTGTAAAAGCATTCCTATTTCTCCACATCCTCTCCAGCATCTGTTGTTTCCTGACTTTTTAATGATCCCCATTCTAACTGGTGTGAGATGGTATCTCATTGTGGTTTTGATTTGCATTTCTCTGATGACCAGTAATGATGAGCATTTTTTCATATGTCTGTCGGCTGCATAAATGTCTTCTTTTGAGAAGTGTCTCTTCATATCATTTGCCCACTTTTTGATGGGGTTGTTTGATTTTTTCTTGTAAATTTGTTTGAGCTCTTTGTAGATTCTGGATATTAGTCCTTTGTCAGATGTGTAGATTGCAAAAATGTTGTCCCATACTGGAGGTTGCTTGTTCACACTGATGGTAGTTTCGACAAAGAATATTATTACACAATGAACAAGGGATCAATCCAGCAAGAGAATGTAATAATTCTTACTATATATTCATCCAGTACTGAAGCACCCAGATATATAAAGCAAATATTACTAGATCAAAACAAAGAAAGACTGCAATACAATAAAGTGGGGGACATCAACACCCTTTCCCAGCATTAAATAGATCACCTTGATGAAAATAAACAAGGAAACATTGGGTTTAAACTGAACTTTAAACCAAATAAACCTAAGAGACATTAATGGAACATTTTATCCAATAACAGCAGAATATACCTTCTTTCTATAAGCACATGGACTACTACCAGAATAGAACATATGTTACTCCACAAAACAAGTCTTAACAAATTTTTAAAAATCAAAATTATATTAAGAATGTTCTCAAATCAAAATGAAATAAAATGAAAAATCAATACCAACAGGAACACTGGAAATAATAGAAAATCATGGAAATTAAAGAACATGCTCTTGAATGATGATTCGGAGAAGAAAGGAATTAAAATGGAAATTTAAAAATTCCTTAAAAAAAAGAAAATGGAAATACAACATACCAAAATGTGTGGGATATAGCAAAAACAGTGCTAAGAGGGAAGATTACAGCAATAAATGCCTACATTAATAGGAGAATAATCACAAACTCACAATCTAGCAATGCACCTGTAGGAACCAGAAAAGCAAGAACAAACCAAAGCCAAATATAATAGAGGAAAACAAATAAAGATCAGAGCAGAACTAAATGTAACAGGGACAAAAAAACACAAAGGATCAACAAAAGAGTTGGTTATTCCAAAAGATAAACAAAATTGAAAACCCCTAACTAGATTAACCAAGAAGAGAGAAGAGAAAATCAGAATAAAGAAAATTAGAAATGAAAAAGGAGATATTACAACTGATACCATAGAAATACAAAAGATAATCACAGAGTATTATAAATAACTATAGACTGACCATCAGGGAAACCTATAGGAAATGAATAAATTCTTGGAAACATACAACCCACCAAGACTGAATCGGGAAGGAATAGAAAATACAAACACACCAAAAATGAGTAGCTAGATTGAATCAGGAATAAAAAGTAGCCCCAAAAAGGAAAACGCAGAACCAGATAGATAAACAGTCAAATTCTACCAAATGTACAAAGGAGAACTAATACCAATCTGCTTGAGACTATTCAAAATACTTGAGGAGGAAATTCTCCCTATTCTATGAAGCCAGCATTACTCTGACAATAAAACCAGACAAGGACAAAACATAAAAAGAAAGATTCAAGCCGATATCCCTGATGAGCAGAGATGTCAAATCCTCAACAAAACACTAGCAAACTGAATAAAACACTACATCAAAAAGATAGTACACTATAATCAGGTGAGATTCATACCAGGGATGCAAAAATGGTTCAATATACACAAATCAATAAATGTGATATATTACTTCAACAGAATGAAGTATAAAAACCATGTGACAATCTCAATGAGTGCAGAAAAATATTTTGATAAAATGCAGTATCTCGACATGATAAAAACTGTTTACAAATGTGCATAGAAGAAACATATCTTACAATCACAAAAGCCATATATGACAAACTGAGAGCCAACATAATGCTGAGTGGAGAAAAGCAGAAAGCCTTTTCTCTAAGTTCTAAAACAAGACAAAGTAAATACATCTTGGATGTCAATGTGCCAAATATTTATTTCTTCACTGAGTCAGACACTACATGGGGATTATATCATTATCCTGCATCCATAATGAGAGGCAATAAAATCTGAAAGCAGAGCAGACAACAAGCAGAGTTGGAAAAAAAATCAGTTTTACTTATCAGCTGTGTTGGAAAATCAGTATTTTTTTCAATCTAGAGATGACTATAGAAACTATTAGGAAACAAGACATAAAGAAATTTGTACTCATATCCATCAGAATACCTATTAAGTTGCACTCTGATTATTCATTTATCTGACTGTTTTTCTACTTTAAAATGGAGAATAAGTGTCAAGACTTTTTCATCTCTTCATTCTAGATCTCAGAAAAATGCCAGGTAGAGTAGGTGCTAAATAAATGTTTGTCGAATATTTATTACATCAGGAGGAATAATACTGCAGTCAGTGCTGCAATGTAACGGTGCAGGTGGGTACTGAGGATAAGGCACCCGGCTAACAGAAAGTTGGTTGAACATTGAAGACAGCATCTTCCCAACTCCTGATCTTGTTAGGCTCACAGGTCTCAACAAGTTAGTCATAGACATTCCAACAGCCTTATGCTCTTTTTCCTGTCAGTGACTTGTGTGATATTTTACTTAGACTCACATTTGAAGCTACTGGGGATTCTGATAAGAGTCTGTCCACCCACAAGCTCGAGTCATACACAGATGCTAATATGCGCACATTAAGCATTATTTGATTGAAGACATTTATTTCTATGTACAACATACAGATAGTAAATGACACACAACCAAGCTCTTGTTTCCCCATTTTCACTATAATTTCCTCCATTTCACTATAATTTTCACTATAATTTCCATCCAATTATAATGTCTAATTGGATCCCATATTTTTTGTGTCTTTAACTACTTCAAAAATGTCAATCAATGAACTAGCTCAGTAAAACACCAGTAGAGCAACTCTTAAATCAGTATTGTATAGAAGTCTCTACTGAATATATGGACAGAACCCAAAAGGAAAAAATCAAAACAAAAATATTTCTGACCAAGAAATTGGACAATAATGAACATTGAAAAATACTATGGATTGGCCAAGCGCAGTGGCTCACTCCTGTAATCCCAGCACTTTGAGAAGCTGAGGCACGTGGATCATGAGGTCAGGAGTTTGAGACCAGCCTGACCAGCATGGTGAAACCCCATTTCTACTAAAAATATAACAATTAGCTGGGCACGGTGGTGCGCACCTGTAATCCCAGCTACTGAGGAGGTTGAGGCAGGAGAATTGCTTGAATCTGGGAGCCGGAGTTTACAGTGAGTCAAGATTGCAGCACTGCACTCCAGCCTGGGCAACAGAGCAGGACTCTGAATCAAATATATATATATACACACACTACAGATAGGAAACTTAAGATCAAGGTTTTACGATGATTCAAACTTTTCTTAGATGAAATCTGTGTTTCTATGCTATGCATGCTATTTTCACTTGTGGTTTCTACATTCATCTCCTAACTTCCTAAATTTTGTTTCCAGAATACCAAAGTCATAGTGATGTTTTAATCTTCAAAATAAATTTCTTAGGTAATAATTTCCAAGGGAAATTTTCTCATTTCCTTATTCTTTTGCAAGTTTGGCCATCCTACGTTTTGGTTTTTTCATAATATATGATCATTATGTTATTTATTTAATGGATGCCACTTCCAGAAAGTTTAGGAACCAATCTTAAGAAAATGAAGAGGCAAAACAATTTATAAAAACACTTTTAAATATAAATAATTGCCCATTCTTCCACCCCCCACCCAAGAAAACAGACCAAAGCTAAAATAGTGAATGATTTTCAGTGTTTCTTGAATGATTTTAAGTACTTGTATACTGATCATATATATCATGAGGTTATTATGCCAGGAATAGAAAAATAAATGATCTATCATTGCAAAAGAAAGTAGACAGACTAAATGAAGAATTTTATGTTAGAAGTTGGATTTGATCCAACTTTATCTCTTCTACTAAACCTATCACTGTGCTTTGTATGCACATATTAATTTTAAATGTATGGGAAGAAAGAGAAGCTGCCAGACAAGCAGTCTCTGGGAGGCTAAATAGAGAGGCTGACCACGAATCCAGCACACACCATGCCCAAGGACTTTGGAGTGGACTGATTGAGGAATTTAATGTCATGTTCACACAACTTCATTCTTCTCCCCTCAGAGCCAGAGTCATTACATTGGAAGAGATGAGTATAGGGAAATAGGGATGGCAGTTATGAGGAAGAAGTTCCTAAGTCAGTTTGGGGCAGAGCAGGGTTGCCCTCCTTATTTGAGCATGGTTATTTCTCATGATGGAGCAGTGCCTCAGTTTAGACTTCTCCAAAATGCAGACTTTGAGTCATGAGCCTGCCATGCAGGTAATTTATTTGGGGACATATTACCAATACAGAGGACTTGAAAGCTGGGAAGAACAAAATAGGAAAAGAGGACGTGGGCAGCTGGAGGTCAATTCTACTGGGGACCCTCTGAAAAATGGTGTAGAGTTTCTGACCAAAACTTGCAAAATGGGGAAACATTTATCCATTGACTCCAGTTCCTCTTGTGAAAGGGATGATTCCTGGCAGCAACAGAGAAACACTGGGCCAGAAAGTGAAAGACACCTGGTTCATTTGAGGCAAGGAGTTTCCAGGTGACATCTGCAGGCAGCTCGTGCTGTAGCAGTGACTGGAGAACAGGTGGCCTAGGAGATGTGAGCATCAAGATTTTACTGTATGCCAGTTTTGTAAGGTTCCATAACGATTACAGGGCAAATGGAATTTAGCCACCAAAGCTTCCATTTTTAAAGATTCTTCCGTTTCTTTAAGAATTGTTGCTTGAATGAGTTTAAAGACTGCATAAAATCCTGGCATTCAACTCTTGAACAGAAATTACGCTTGGAGAAACATTTATTCTAACAAGACAATTTATTTTTGTAGTCAACAGCGTTATAAGCTTTGGCTTATGAAGATCTCATTGATACAAGTTGCATGTAGGGAAAAACACCACCACCACCACCACCAACAAATCCTCTGCTTTATACTTCATTTACAAAAACAAGTGATTTTGATGACATTTTCCTCAGTAGTCAAGTTCTGCATAACCTGCAAACATCCACTGGGTCTTGACATGTTTCATTCACTTTATTCTCTTGGCGCTCTTCTTGTGTTGGGTCTGGAGACCATGATAGCAAACACTTTCTTATTTTCTTCAGTTATTAGAACTAGAGGAGAGATCTGGACAACATAATGCTGAAGGAAAAGTATTTAACTCTATGAATCATGATGAACTGTCCAAAGTGCGGCACCAGATATTTTGAATTTTCATATTTGAGCAAATATATACTAAATAAAAATTCAATTTCCTGTCTAGAAAGTAGCAGGTAAAACTTGCACGTGCCGTAATTTCTTTTTGGTGGTATTCTAAATGGATTTAGAAAAATAAACCTAGAAATAAATGAACTTATTTTGGAACAATTTTCAATTCACAAATATGGCAAAGATCGTACAGTGTCTGTGTGTCCTTCATCCTGCTTCCTCGACAGTGAACCATTTACAACACCACGGAACACCTGTCAAAGCTAAGAAACCAATGACACGTTACTTTTAACTAAACTCCAGACTAAGTTGCGTTTCACCAGTTTTTTCATTAACGTCTTCTTTCTGTCCCAGGATCCTATCCAAACTACCACACAGCAATGAGTTGTCACGTCTCCAGTTTCCTCTGGACTGTGATGCTTTTTCAGTCTTTTATTGTTTCATGACCTTGATAGTTTTGAAGAACGCTGATCAGCTTTAAAACTCTTCAGCATGAGTTTGAAGAAGGTTTTTTATCATGACTAGATTTGGGTGATGAATTTTTGGAAGTCGTACCAAAAAGGCATCCTGCTTATGCATTCTGATGACGTCATATCAAGCCGGTACATGATATCCATATGACATCACACTGAAGATGTTTGCCTTCATCATTTTTTTAAAGAAGTAGTTTGTCAGCTTTCTGCTTGGAAAAGTGATTATTTTATTCTTCAGAATTGGACACCTTAAGGGAAGATAATGAGCTGTATCAATGCCACAGGAGAGAGTTACACAGTTAGTGAAACAAAACTACAAAGATAGATTATCATATTGATTTATTTTCATTTTAAAATATGTAAATTTAAGCCATTCAACTAGGTTAAAAACAAATACATTTTAAAAAATCCTTCCTTTCCTTTAAAGTACTAATTATATACCATAGTGCATTTTTACCATAGTTTAATGGTTAAGAGTCATTTTCTCTGGGTTTGATTTCCAGCCGCAAGGATGTGTGAAGTTAAGCAAGTGACTTAATATCTCTGAACCTCATTTCCTTTGTTTGTAACCGTTAAGTTCCATACCGATAACAATTTATATCTACTTCACAGTATTGTTTGGAAGATTGAATGAGTCAATATTTGCAAAACGCTTAGAAGAGCATAAAATAAATTATTTGCCCCTTGTCTGTGGTGCAGAGGTTTATTAACTTGCCCATAGTATGAAGCTACTAAATAAAAAAGCAGTGTGTTCCATATTTACCCAGAATCTTGTAAGCTCTTATCATTTACCTTATGTTTTCTGAAGAAAAACAAACAAATTTTTAGTGACCTGTTAAAGTTTGTTTCATAGACAAAAGTGAATAGATTTAGAGAAAATGAACTCTTCATGTCTTGCTGATTTTTATAGTTTTTATAAAATGAACATGTATTACAACAATTAGAAAACCAAAGGTTTTTCAAGTTTTAAAGAATCATTTTCATATTTCTGGGGCAGTTTTCCATCAAATCTCCAAAAAAAAAGAGTGATAACAAGAGGAGTAACTACACAAACTTTCAATTATACATGAGCTAGTCACATGTTTTCTACCTTTAGGTTATATGTCATTTCCTGCTTTCAAATACACATTTGAATTTCCTTTTAATTTTCTTGGTTTTTCTCTTAGGCTCATACTCAAGTATTTTTATAGGTCCTTTGTGTTGTACATCTTTTCCGATAAATAAGATAAGTTTTTTATTCAAACTCCTTTTTTATAGATGAAGTGATTGAAAGTCTACAAAATAAATCAACGATCCATCTCAACAATAAAAAATGTCCCCCCATCAAAGTGCATCTCCTAATAAAGTACAGACTTGTCTTCCTTTCTGAAAGCCTTCCTAAATTAAAAACATTTAACTTTTTTATTTTTTATAAATTCCTAACTGAACTTTATTTTTCATTTATAAGTTTGCAGCATTTATTACAGCTTGAAACTGCAGAAGACATTTGGGACACTGTATTTTGGCCTCCACTGGATGAATGTTTTTTTCTGTATCTAACCTTTCTTTCAAGGAATTTAAGTAGTCAGCAAGATGTGAGAGAGGAAATCACTGAAAGAGAATGGAGCATATATATTACCTATAGTGTCTATTTTAAAGTAACAGGATGTTTTAGCACACCTTTCTATCCTTTTTCCAAGATTATTGTAAGGACATCACAGATACCTGTGAGCACCAGTAACTACAAGACCATTTTGGAAACTGGGATTGTGGTGTTTATATGAACATTCTTCTTTGTAGGTTCTGCTTTGATTTCTTAAGGACTCACACTGCTTTATATCAGTTAGGAACAGTTAAGGACAGTTGGGTGGCAGTAAGGGATACAGAAAATTCTAAACATGAAAAACACTGGGGAGTAAAACTTTGCATTAGATTCTTCTTTTTCCTTTGCAGAATTCATAGCAGGTTGAGTTTTAGTTTAGGAAATGTCAGGAAAGAAATAGTGTTTTGAAAATGAAAATAGTCCATTTCATTTATTTGACAACCATTAATAAGGCACTTAATCCATGATGTCCCTTACAAATGTTAACTCGTTTCTCATAACCACCTTGGGCTAGGCACAGAGAGGTTTAACAACTTGCAGGTGATACTCTGCAACTAAATACGGGCAGCAGAGTTGCATGCTCTGTGGTTATGGGCAAGGACTCTTACCCCTGGAGCTGGGCTGTGTAGAGCCCTGTGCTTCAAGCAGCTGCCACTCCTGTCTCTTCTCCTCCATCCTACTCCACGTCTCAGAGACGTCTGAGAGCAACTTGTAGAACCACACTTAAACCCTCTAAAACCTAATGACATTTCAAAATTAATTATCTAAAACTGTTGAAAAAGGGACAAAGGTGTCAGGTTAAAAGACTGAAATTCCAGACCAGAAAAAATGGAGCCCTGTTAATGTTTCCAGAGAACGAGGGCCCATCACTGAAGACCAGAAAGTTGTATAGCAATTGGAATGTGATTTTTTGTGTGATCTGGTGTTTAAATGTCATCAGCAGGCAGCTGTTTGCTTCTCCAGTGGGAATGGTGCTTGCACACCAGATACCAACTCTCCAGTGTCATTTGCAAAGACACAACCAGAAACATTGAACTCATGAGCCTGCTGGACCCTGCCCCTCCACAGCTTCAGAGTGACAGCCAGTGTCATATTTCTAGATCGAATCTGAATCCCTCCCACAGGGAGAAGATCTCCAAGGGATTTAAGAAGTTCCAACATTTCAGAGGGAGAAAGGAAGTTATGCAGGAAACTAAAGAAGAGGTCATGCTATACAGCCCTGGCTTCCACTGACAGTAATACTGGATTCAACTTTTGACACTGATAATCTGTTGCCACCGAATGGAGGACGTAAAGAAGATGTTCTAAGTGTGATTAGAGAATATGCAAAAAAGGAACAAGCAGAACATTCTTCTCTGGAATCTGAGATGATGGCTGTACTTTCACAGAGAGCACTGATGTTAGATGTACATGAAATACGCTAAACCGAAAATGAGAGAGGCAGAGACAGGGAGTTTAACATAGAGGATACACTATACGGAGAGAGGATAGCTGAGGTAAAACTCGCCTATCTCCGGGTCCCCAGCAAATCTGATAACTGAGGAGACAAAGCTCTCTTCCTCTAAAGAAGTCGTGCCTTTCCTGTCCTGGTTCTCTCGGGTCCCCCCAGCTCTTTCCTCCAACCCTACCCCATAAGCGGGGGTCATCAGGGACCTAAGGTCCCCCTCACAGGCTGTGTCTCCAGCGAGGTTTCCTCACTGCCCCTCCAGGAATTTGGGGCAGAAAGTGAATATCACAAAGTCCCAGAGTACATGGGAGTTACTCTGGAGGGAGAGGTTCAGTCGTCACCAGTGGGCTCCCCCATCCGGTACCCCACTCTACCCCGGGGGCGGGGCCGTCGCCTTCCTTCAGGACTCGGGATCGATCTGGAGCTCTGGGAATTTCCCTGACCCGGCCGCTTCGGGCTTTCCAGCCTCAAGCTTGCATAAAAAGGGTTCGCCGATTTGGGGAAGCCACAGAGCCCGGGTCGCAGGCACCTCCCCGCCAGCTCTCCCGCTTCTCGCACAGCCTCCCGATCCGTCTGCTGAGCCCCATGGCCCGCGCCGCGCTCTCCGCAGCCCCCAGCAATCCTCGGCTCCTGCGGGTGGCGCTGCTGCTCCTGCTCCTGGTGGCCACCGGAAGGCGGGCAACAGGTGGGTCCCTTCCCTCTGGGGTCCCCGGGTCGGACGCTGCTGGGGTGGGCGCCCCGCGCCGACAGCCCAGCTCAATCAGCGAGTCTGTTCTTCCCCAGGAGCACCCGTGGCCACTGAACTGCGCTGCCAGTGCTTGCAGACCCTACAGGGAATTCACCCCAAGAACATCCAAAGTGTGATTGTGAAGGCCCCAGGACCCCACTGCGCCGAAACCGAAGTCATGTAAGTTCCTCCCCGCGCTGCCGCTGTCACCGCCGGAGTCCCCGACTCTCCCGCTGCCCCAAACCCTGTGCCCAGCCCGACCTCCTGACTCATGGAATTCCCTTCTCTCTGCAGAGCCACACTCAAGAATGGGCAGAAAGCTTGTCTCAACCCCGCATCCCCCATGGTTCAGAAAATCATCGAAAAGATACTGAACAAGTGAGTTGTAATTTCCATATACACAGGCGACAGGAGCCGTTGGTCAGAAATACTGGCATCTGTCCCCTAAAAATAAAATCGGGGCAACCCAGGAGTTAGCTGAAGGACTAGAAATTGTAATTATTATTTTCACAATTAAAGTTGCCATTAAGGTTACTAGTCTGCTCTGATGCCAGAGGATATTTCCGTGTTTCAGTGCCCTCCATTCGCAGGCCTAACCCCTACTGAAATAAGTGAGGGTAAATGTGCCTTTCTAGAATACCAAATAGATTTGACTGACAATGCTAAAATGCCCCCTGCCTGTTTGGAGAGGATGTTTACCTCAGTCCCTAAGGGGCTTCAGACCTAAAAATGCAATGTCTGGTTTGGCCACTTCTGGCCTCTCAGCCTTCTTGGTGAAGAGCAGAAACTTTGCAGTGACACCCCCAGTGAGTTCAAGGCTAGGAGCCCTGTGAACCTTATTTAATCTCTTTGAGCTTTAGCAAAATAGGGTAGATAATGATAGTTATTTCATAGGGTTGTGTGCAGCTTAAGGGAGATCATGAATAGAAATTTCTAACCCAATGTGACAATCAGTGACCAATATGTTTTGGCTTTTCAAACCAGGAGTCTAGTTGAGTCCACAGCCACCTCTTTCTTGAAAAAAAAAAAAAAAAAAAAAAAAAAAAAGTAGCATTCAGGAGTGCGAGTTTTCTGCTATAGAGGGCAGTGGGTACAGGCAGACCTTCCCTGAGTGGAGGGCTGGGCGAGAGTCTGCATGGGGACATCCCTCCAAGCAACTTCAGCCACCAGAGTGACAGAAGAGCAGCCTTCCTTAGCACCTGCAACAGTAACCCTTTTCTCATCACAGGGGGAGCACCGACTGACAGGAGTGAAGGAAGAAGCTTATCAGCCTGACATTGACACTTCCTGCGGGATGGTCCCTGCCCTTACCAGAGCTGAAAATGAAAAAGAGAACAGCTGCTTTCTAGGGACACCTGGAAAGGACTTAATGTGTTTGACTATTTCTTATGAGGGTTCTACTTATTTATGTACTTATTTATTTATGAAAGCTTGTATTTTAATATTTTACATGTTGTTATTTAAAGATATGAGTGTGTTTCATCAAACACAGCTCAGTCCTGATTATTTAATTGGAATATGATGGGTTTTAAATGTGTCATTAAACTACTATTTAGTGGGAGACCATAATGTGTTAGGCACCTTGATAAATGATAGGTTGGGGAATTGGAGGGTGGGGTTTGGAATGTAAGCAATGAGTGGATCACTGTTAGGGTAAGGGAATGTATGTGCACATCTGTATTTTTATACTTTTTTTAAAGAAGAATGTAAGTTGTTATGTATTGAAATTATCTCACATTATGTGTTCAACATTTTTATGCTGAAGTTTCCCTTGACATTTTATGTCTCGCTTGTAAGGCATAATGCCTTGTTTAATGTCCATTCTGCAGAGTTTCTCTTTGCCTTGGAAAAACGAAGTTACCATTACTGTTACATTTTTACAAATGACATGATAATAAAAGTTTTATGAAAAAAGTGCTTATGTGGTTTTTCCAAAACTTCTTCTTGACCTTTAGTTCTTCCCAGGCGCCCAAGGTGTTACACAGTTAGACTGCAGATTCTATCTAAATCTGTGCCTGCTTCTAGCTGGCATTTCCCTTATATTTCTCATACTCAAAATGGACTATCTCATGCTTTTAGAAAGTACACACTACCCCCCAACTACTTTGATAATTCTAATTTTGTATAACATATAGCTGTTTTTCACACTGACCAATTTGTTATTCAAAATTAGTTCTTTACAAACTTTTGAATGTTATTGATATTTTAACATGGGCCTCTGCTAAATCTGCTAGATGCTTTCAGAAGCGGTTTTTCAAACACGCAATTCTTTTCCGTTTAATGAGGTTGGGAACAAAAGGTAGAAAAGTTGATTCTGCTTAGAACTAAAAAAAATTGTGATATTTAAAGAATAATAAAGACCTATTGAGATACTGTAATGTAAAATATATGACAAAAATAGCACGAAAGACAGGTTGGGAGATAAATGGGTTTAGACTCTAACATGTCTTTTCAATTGTTAGAGAAAGTATTAAGCAAAAATTGTAGCAAGAACAAATATTGTAATTTGTAGGGCAACAACTCAAAGGAAAATGCAAAATTTTGGACTTAATCTGAAAAGGACATAAAATGGTATAATAGAAAATTCCCGACTAATACAAAAGAAGACAGAAATGCAGGAATGAGCCAACACATGGATCAAGGGCAGAAGAGACACAGCTTTACAGAAGAATTGCTGATACTGTGAGTATAGTCTCTTCCTTCCTGAAGGTGAAGCGTAATTCCCCTCTCCAAGTGCGTATAGCTAGATTGAGTGACTGGATTCCAAAGAAAAAATTAAGAAAAAGGGAAAACAATTACAGTGGAGAAATTTGGCAGACAATCTTCACCAGGTGATCAAGGTTATTGTCACCAGTTATGGCATGTGAGTATCACTCATCCCCTGATATAATGTGATGGAAGGGCACTTCCACTCCGTTTAAGTGCTTCCAGAAAATGCATAACCTTTATATAATCATAACAAAGACATCATAAATATCTGAACTGAGGGATGTTTTACAAAGCTCCTCATAAGTACTCTTAAACACTGCCAGGGTCATGAAAAACAAGACAAAACCAATAACTTGTCACAGATTTGAGGAGACAAAAGTGATATGGGGACTAAATACAATGTGGTATGTTGAATTAGATCCTAGAAGAGAAAAAAGGACATTACTGGAAAATTGATGAAATGTGAATAAAGAGTTTAGTTAACAGCAATGTACCAATGTTAATTTATTAG
Organism: Macaca fascicularis; assembly: GCF_037993035.2. Lineage (NCBI taxonomy): Eukaryota > Metazoa > Chordata > Mammalia > Primates > Cercopithecidae > Macaca > Macaca fascicularis. Next base: position 59,916,057 of record NC_088379.1, read on the forward strand.
TTTTGTCAAATGTACTACAATTATGTAAGATGTCAACATTAGGGGACACTGAGCTAAAGGTCAGATATAGAAACTCTCGTTGATCACACTAATTTTTTGTGAATCTAAACTTATTCCAAATTTAAAAATTTATTTTTCAAGAGATAGGACAAATACAATAGCAGATAGTAGACTTAGATACAACTATATTAAGAATTCTAGTAAATTTAAACAGAATAAACACTGCAATTAAAAGTCAAACATTATCAGACTACATAAATATGACATGTTTATGCTTCTTGAAAGAGACACACTTTGAATTATACCTGTATAGGAGGATAAAATTCTAGTGTTTTATACCACTGTAGAATGACTATAGTTAAAAGTAATATATAGTTTCAAACAGCTAGAAGGATATCAAAAGTTCCCACACAAATAAAGGATAAATATTTGAAATGATGGATATGTTAATTACCCTGATCTGATCTGTATACATTATATATAGAAACATTACTATGTATGCCATCAACATGTACAGTAATTATGTGTCAATTATAAAAAGACATTAAAAGTGAAAACAAATTGGGCACCAGGTTTCTAGAAATGAAAATAATTAATAGTGTTATATCATATAAAAATGGGCTGACATGGATATATTAATATATTTAAACCTGATCTGGATATATTAATATATTTATTACTTAAAAACTATTAATACACTATTCATATAAATAATAAGTATATTTATTGAAAATTGATACACTAATGAAGGCTTAATTAATATATTATGCCTTAAGGAAAGAAATAGTCTTAGAGATAAAAAAAGATGGTTTAAAATAAAAAGGGGTTAACTCAACAAGAGACAACCGATCCCAAGCTCTTATGAACTTAGAAAAACATTATCAAAATACATAAACTATTTGTGAGGCTGAAGTGGGATAATCAATTGAGACCAGGAGTTGGAGGCTGCAGTGAGCTATGATCGTGCCACCTCACTGCAGTCAGGGTGACAGAGCAAGGCCCTGTCTCTAAAAGAAAAAAAAAATTCACACACACACATAAAGCAAAATGAAGAGATCATAAAAGAGCAATAGAAAGATGTATAATCATAGTTACGGATTCTAAGAAACTCTTTCAACACTTAATATGCAAAGCAGTACACATTCAGTGGCAGTACAGAAGAGTTAAGCAACATAATCAACCAACTTAGTTTGACTGACATCTATTGGGAATTTACCCAGCAATTGCATAAAACATATTTGTCTTTCCAAAGAGAACATAGATGAGTCACAAAGAATGCATAAAAACATTTCAAAATGTTAAAACATTACAGAAGTCATTTTCTGATCATCAAAGTTTTTTAGGATGATTTGTAACTGTCCTAGTTGAACTATGTATTCATACACTGTGTGTGATATGTTTGCTGTGGTTTATAACTCATCTCAACTTCCTACATTGTACTTCCATAATACTGGAGTCATCATCGTGACCAGTATAATCATCTAGTATGGTAAAAATGTTTCCATTGAGATGTTTGCTTATTTGCTGTGTTTTTTTCTGACACATTCTTTTGTAATTTTGGCATTCCTGTATTTCTTGGATTACATGATATGAGCATAATGTAATTTAATTACTCAATATTTTCCACAAAAGCATAAACAACAGTCTTAAGAAAAGGCAAACATAAAGCTTATACTAAAAGCTAATTTTTTAAAGTTTTGGAATGATGTTCACATCTATATATTAGATGGTGCTTGGTGTTATTTCCAATAAACTTAAATAGTTATAGATTGTTGAAATAATCAGGATGTCTTTACTGCAGAACTAGTAGACTAGCAATGTTACAGAAGGAAGTGTCCGACTTAAGTATCAAAGAAGAATTTCATGTTTGAAGTTTTGTCTTTATCCACTATCTTTTACAAAACTGATCACAATCCCTTTTATATTGTATGCATCTTGTAAATGTCTTTTGAATTTAACATCCACCATCCCTTATTTTCTACACATGCCTTGAACCTGTAGGTTACTCTTGACTTCCCACTGTCCCTATGGTAGATAGTCAATAAAGGAATCAGTCCACAAGGGAGATGAAAACACCATGAGGCACACGTGAAAGCTTTGCAGTGATGGCAACATCCAAACTGACAGACAAGCAAGATCCTACAGCACATGGCCTCCCATGTGGAATCCTGATCTCCCCTCCTGCCTCATTTACTCTCCTCTCCCTGCCCACAGGATGAACTCCATCTATCTGAGTCACTTACTGCTTCTAGGACTTCCATGCACTTTCCAATTTTCATGCCTTTGATTGCTTGATTGTCTCCTACTGGACCATTTTCCATTCCTCAGTGTTGTCCCACCTACTGGAAAACTCTCCAGCCTTTAAAACTCACATAAGTAAGCACCTCTTGTAGGAAAACCTCTGTAACATCTCTCACAAACCCACTCATTAACCTGTAAGAGCTGTAGGAGATACTCATCCTTGCCTCTAATACTTTGTGCATAGTTTGTCATGGTATTCACCAGGCTCTTCTAAAATCTTCTCTTTGTACATTCATCTCCTGTATGGTGTTGAGAGTTAGAAGGTAGCAGATTCTGTATCAATTGTCTTTGTATCTATGGCACCTAATTTCATTCCTGTGTTACAATGCTGGGAAAATGATCAATAAAAATGTTGAATCGAATGAAGAGAGAAATTAAATTCAAGTTGAAAAGCCCTTCTGGTTAGAAAGATAACTCAAGCAGTCAGTACAGTCAGTTAAAAAAAAAAAAAAAAACTCAAACTTGTTTAATTAAAATGGTAATTACTTCATTTCCTTATGAAATATATTGGTGTTTTATAAATATTGACACATTCATCATAATAACACTTTGAAATAGAGAGTAGCATTTACTTTGACTGATGTGTAGATGAGATAAACCTGGATTCTAGAGTCCAAAAATTCTCTTCAATAACCAGTCTCACTGCAGGTCTAGCTGCCTTTCCCTGTGCTGGCTTTCCTTTATGCAAAGCGCTGGCAAAGCTCCAAGCTATAACCCAGCAGGAAGCAAGGAACGATTTTTCCAGCCATTTCCTACCAAAGTGGTCTCAGGGAATTTTTCTGACTTGGCCAGGCTTATTAGATCACTTGTCCACCTCTGAGCTATGAGGGTGGCTCAGGGTTGAAAGAAATGGTCATTACTACTTTGGGATGTCAGCTCACTCCCGGAGCTTCAGGGTGGAGTCAGCCTATCTGAACCACCCAGACTAGAAGGAAGGGGAGATGGTTTCCGAAGGAAAGCCAGGGTTCTGTTATCAGAAGGTAGAAGGGACTCAAACCAGGCAGAGAGGACAAATGTACTAAAGGCTAGGCCAAGTGGATGACATTTTCACTTGATGAAATAATCTGGAATGACCAATGGATGCATCCAGAGATTTAATGCCACCTTCAGACATCTGCATCAATAGTAGTAGTAATGGCAACAAAATAGAATTGAGCACAGTTCCCCAAGGCAGAGTTCTCTGAGGCAAGTTCCCCAAGGCACATTCCCCAAGCACAGTTGTAAAGCACAGTTCCCCAAGGCAAGCATGGTTAGAGCAACACTATACTGCCTGCCCATTCCTGCTGTTTCATTCGTACTTAGGATACAGAAGCAACTCTGGATTTTATAGGCATATTAGATACTGCCAATCAAAGCTGCAGGATACAATAAATATGTTAGTTCAAAATGGAATTTAGAAACCAATATTTTTATTTAGCGATTTCTCTATTCATTTAAAACTGGAGTTTCTGTAAGTTCAATGTTTGGGCATATAGAGCTGCCATTCAGCTCATACAACGTGTCTTTGGCTGGGGGAGGCACTCATTAAAACAAGAAAGAACTGGATTATGTTGGTAGAACATCATTGTTTCTTGGTGTTCTGAAAAATCAATATAGGGCTATTAGAAATTGAATTATGAGAACAGATATATTAAAGGTGGGAAAAATCTTTTTTTACACTTCATTACATAAGCAACTAATGTTTATTATGAAAGTCTTAAGCATAGCTATAGATCATTCTACAAAGTGGATTCTTGAAATATTTTATCCCTTTGGCTACCACCGTAAATTTTTTGATGGTCTATTCATCCTAAATATTTGCTTATGCCGATATTTTGATTTGATCTGGAAGTCATTACAGCAAATATTTTCTTTTTTCTTAAGTTATAAGGAGAGTAAAGGCCTGGACAGCTTCCTATTAATGCTGAAGGTAAAGTATTTTATTCATTAAAACATGATAAAGTGTACAAACTGGGTCAGCAGAAAACTATAATCTTTAACTCAGCAACTAAGAGCCAACCAAGATGCCTACTTCCACTTACTGCAAACTCCTAAGGTCCAGAATGAATTTCCACTGACATGATTTTGAAGGTGAAATACATTGACTTGGAATAAGGGACAGATAGATAAAAAGATGTAGATTTCATTAACTTTAAATATATCATTTTAGAGGCACAACAGTTGTTTCCATTAGTGAAATAACTTGAGCAGTTTCCTATGTTTTAGGAAAGAAAGTTGAGCTCTTTAAGCATAAGAATAACAAACATTAAAAAAATTGCTCTCCTAAAGCTCTCAATCACCTATCTCAGAAAAATTTTTTTAACTGTGTAGTGGTTACAGCCATACTGCATGGAGCTCAAATTCTGAAATATTAACTGTGAAACAGACGAATTGCATAAATTCCGTGCCTCTTCATTTCCTTGTAAATTGTAATATGGGGAAAAACCTGGTAACCACTTCGTTGGGTGTTTGAAAGGATTAAGTGCATTTTATATACACGTTAAGAACTTTGAACATTGCCTTTTACATCAAAGAGTTATTTATCATAACTATGTTCACTCAGCATCTTCTAAATAGGTAAAATGTTTCAGTTATACATTGAACAGAATGTTGAAGAAAGAAGCACATATCTGCTAAGGTATTTTCCTTGGACTAACCTTAAAATAACTTAAATAATCTCTTAATCTTTTCTGCACTTAGTAAATTTTCTCCATTAAGTGGGTATGCAGGTGTACATCCATAGTTAGAAAATTGAAGCCATATTTTTGATGTTAAAGGAATTGCTGTTATATTTCTGAGCCACTGATTATTTCAAGAAAACAAAGTATTTCCAACTAAGAATCTCAGAAAAATTAAATAACAAGTTCTCAATTACCAATGAGTTAGTCATATATGTTATAAACGAGATTATCTTTTATTTCCTACTTCCTTTTTAAAACAAATTGATTTTCCTTCAAATTTCTGTGTCTTTTTTTCCCCCCCATAAGAATGTACTGATGATCAATAGGGGAAAAACAAAATGTAAATTCAGAAATTTGGTCACTTATAAATCTTTTGTCATAATCAAGATGAGACTTCTTTACTTTTATTCACATTTTGCAGTTAAAATTGCTGAAATTGGAATCAGAAAATATCAGTAATTATACAAGACACCAAAAATTCATTCTATTTCCTTCTAAGAAAAAAAAAAAGGTAAAACAAAAATTTTGTATTACAGGGTTTTGTTTAGCCAAAGTTCATTTCCATGTACAATAATTTTTTCCTCAGGTCAGTCAGTTTAGGTAACAGGGAAAAAGTAAATTCTATCATATTTATAAAAATTGTGTGTGGTGTTTAATATGTATTGGAGTTTTACTTCTTTGGTACCAATAAAAATCGAAGGCGATAACATATTATATGTCATCTACCAGTAATTATTGAGGTGGAAATTCCGACCCTGGAGCAGAATATAGGCAGACCTTTTTTTGTTGTACTTTACTTAATTGGTTTGTAGACACTGTAATGTTTACAAATTGAGGATTTGTGGCAACCCGGTATTGAACAAGTCTATCGATGTCATTTTTACCACAACATGTGTTCATTTTGTGTCCCAGTGTCACATTTTGGTAACTTGCAACATTTAGAACTTTTTCATTATTATTATATCTGTTATGATAGTCTGTGATCAGTAATCCTTGATGTTACTATTGTAATCATTTTAGGACTTCACGAACTGCACCCAAACAAGACAGTTAATCTATAAATGTCATGGCTATTCAAACTGACCCTTCACTATCTCTCTCTCCTTTGGCCTCCCTATTTCCTGAGACACGGTGATATTACAATTGGGCCAATTAATAACCCTATAAGGGCTTCCAAATGTTCAAGGAAAAGACACGGCTGTGTATCTCTCACCTTAAAACAAAAGGTAGAAATGATTAAACTTAATGATGAATGCATATCAAAAACCAGGATCGGCCAAAAGCTATGCCCCTTGTGCTAGAATTAGGGAAACATAATAGCATCAAAAGAACAAAATAAAGAACAAGTAACTGGTTCTAAAATATGGAGATCTGTAAATTGTCTAACAAAGAATTCAAAATACCCATCTTATACTAGCTCAATGAGTTCCAATAAAACACAGAGAGACAACTAAAAATAATCAGGAAAGCAATATTTGGACAAAATTAGAAGCTCAACAAAGAGAAAGAACCCCCCATAAAGAGCCAAACAGAAACTCTGGAGCTGAAGTATGACTAAAGTGAAAAGTCTCCCAGAGAGTTTCAATAGCAGACTGCATAAAGCAGAATATAGAATCGGTTAATTCAAAAACAGATCATTTGTAATTACCCAGCCAGAAGAACAATAAACAAACAAACAAACAAACAATAAGAAAGACTATGGGACTTATGGCGCTATACAGCAAAGCAGAACATTATAAAACAGACACACAAAAAAAGTATTAACAAGTTTAAAAATATGGAAAGAACATTAAGTATATTTTCTGACCATAGTGGAATGAAATTAGAAATCAGTAACAGGAAGAAGATTTAAAAAATTCACAAGTACATAAAAATTAAGCAACAAAGCCTTGAACAACAAGTGAGTAAAAGAATGAACAAAAAGGAAAATAAAAATATCTTGAAGTAAATAAAAATGGAAACAGAACATGCCAAAACTTATAATATTCAGCAAAAGCAAATCTAAGATGAAAGTTTATAGTATAAATACCTGCATTAAGAAAAAACAAAGATCTCAAAAAGCAATATAAAGTTACACTTCAAGAAATTAGAAAAAGAAAACAATGCTAAAGTTAGATAAATGAAGTAGCAAAGATTAGAGCAGAAATGAAACGAAGACCTGAAAATAGTCTTGTAGACTTGTTAATAGAAAAGAGCAATAAAACTAAGAGTTGGTGTTTTGAGAAGGTAAACTAAATTGACAAATTTTTAGCTAGACTAAAAATAAGACAGGACTCAAATAAACAAAATTTTTAATAGAGACATTACAACTGATATCACAAAAAATATACAGAACAATTATACACCAAAAATTGAATAACCTAGAAAAAAATGGATGAATTCCAAGAAACGTATAAACTATAAAGACTAAATTATAAGGAAATAGGGAAACTGAATAGGTCAATAACAAGTAAAAAGTTTGAATCACTAATCATAAATCTCTCAACAAAGAGAAGCCCCTGAACCAGATGCCTTCACTGGTAAAGTCTACCAAAGTTTAAAAAAGAGTAATACCAATCCTTCTCAAAACTCTGCAAAAAATTGAAGAGGATAAAATAATTCCCAATTCATTTTATGAGGTCAGCATTACTCAGATACCAAAGCAAAAAAGAACACTATAAGAAAAAAAAATTCAGGCCAATATTTCTAATAAACCTAAATGCAAAAAATCTCAAGAAAATATTAGCAAACTGAACTCAACAACACAGTAAAATAATCATACATTATAATCAAATGGAATTTTTCCATAAAATGCAAGGATAGTTCTACACATGAAAATCAATAAATGTGATTCTCCACATTAATAGAATGAAAGATAAAAATTATGTGATCACCTTAATGGATGCAAAAAAATCATTTTGGAAAATTCGGTATTCTTTCATTACAAAAACTCTCAAATTGGCCAGGTGCGATGGCTCTTGCCTATAATCACAGCACTTTGGGAGCCTGAGGGGGCGGATCACAAGGTCAGGAGTTCAAGATCAGCCTGACCACATAGTGAAACCCTGTCTCTATTAAAGAAAAATTAGCTGGGCGTGGTGGCGTGCGCCTATAATCCCAGGGTGGAGCAAGAAATTAGGCAGGTAGAATAAACAGGTGTGGCTTTGCATTATGTTTTATATTAACTGAACCTACAGGAAATAACCTTTGCCTATTTCACCTCTTCCACACATTCAACTGCCATTAAAACAGATAATTTTGTTTTTATAGGAACATCGAAAGAAGAGGAGATCTGGGGTAATCCCCAGAAAATTTTATGTACTGTTTATTCATCTGGTCTTTTAAAGGGAACACAAAACAGCATATTTTCTTTCAAGTTAATACTGTGTTGTTACATGATTAAGAAGGCAAAATGATCATGAGAAACCAAGGTAAATCACAAGTAGTGAGACGGATAATAGGAAAAGATCTTCATGTTCCAGGATGTCAGACTTTCTGTAGAAATTCCAATTTTTGTGTGTTCCCTTACTTATTTTTCACTTTCCAATACTCTATTGCTTAAAAACACAGGATTTAATTTTTTTTTACTTTACTTTGATTTCCAAGATATATATGTAGAATGTGTAGGGTTTTTACATAGGTATACATGTGCCATGGTGGTTTGCTGCACCTATCAACTTGTCATCTAGATTTTAAGCTCCACATGCATTATGTATTTATCCTGATGTTCTTCCTCCCCTTTCCCCCGACCCTCTGACAGGCCCCAGTGTGTGTCGTTCCCCTCCCCAAACACAGAATTTTTAAACAAAATTAACAAAAATCATACATTTCCGCAATTTGAGAGCCAAATTTATTTCTGTAAGACTTATATATTGGTAAACAGAAGTGCCAGCTTTGCATTTACCATATTTTCAAAGAGGCAGTAAAGATCGTTCTTAGAATTTCCCCACCCAAAGTCAATTTAATCTAACATCAGATATGGCTGTGGCCCTCATAGATCTTTCAAGCCTTTAAGAATGTATTATGGCAGGGCACGTTGGCTTGCGTCTGTAATACCAGCATTTTGTGAGGCCGAGACAGGTGGATCATGAGGTCAAGAGTTCGAGACCATCCTGGCCAACATAGTGGAACCCCATCTCTTAAAAAAAAAAAAAAAATCAAAAGAATATAAATTAGTTGGGCATGGTGGCGCATGCCTGTAATCCCAGCTACTCAGGAGGCTGAGACAGGAAAATCACTTGAACCAAGGAGTCGGAAGTTGCAGTGAGCCGAGATTGTGCCACAGGACTCTAGCCTGGCGACAGAGCAAGACTTCCGTCTCAAAAAAAAAAAAAAAAAATGTATTGTGAGGAGGGACGTGTGAAAGTAATTTTTGCCACGGAAGTGTGGTGATTGTTATCTTAACTCCCAGCCATAACACAAAGTGTTAGGTATCTGCTCTTGAATCCTTAGAAGTCCTGGGGAAAATTCCCAGCCTCAAAAGGAATTAGCCAAGGCTTCAACAGGAATGGAAAGCATAGAAAGTACCAAGACAAGATACGGATACCGCCACACATAGCGTGAGAACATAACTCCTTTTTCAACTAGAAGGAAACAGGTGTCGGTTTCTAAACTATTAAATTATGACATATAAGGAATAGATTGATGTTATCTCTGGATACAATAATAGGTGTCCTGGTCATGGAACTTAAAAATTACTGGGACTTCCATCTCTCTCCCTGGCCTTGAATATTTTCTTCCATTCACCTATGATTAGTTCATCCCACTTTTATTTTGGAAGCCCCTGGGAAATAGATGGCAAAGATGACAAAGTAAGGGGTATATGTCATGAACGTAAACTTGAAGCCTTTGCAAGCGCCCCCACCCTGGCCCCCAGTAACAGGCCAGCTCAAGTGGCTAGGCATACAGTTTTGGAGTCAACCTCCTAAGAGGACTCTGCTCTCAGTCCTCCAGCAGCTTGCCCATTGCTAAGTTGTATTTTCAATTCAATTAGGCCAAATACATGATCATTGAGAACTGATTACTTCCTCCTCAACTTACCCTCCCCTGTGGCACACAAGTGTCTTCATTCCTGGAATATTTCTACTGTGCTGAAATAGTCCTTCCTTATCTTCCTCATTTCAACAAGGCATTTAGACGTCATTGTTAATTTACAGTGTTAGAAAAAAAATTCTTAAATTTGGAAATAAGCTACTGCATAACTTTTTAGAGCCATACTAAAGTATTATCTAACATGCCCATGTAAATTGAATCTCTCTCCAGGGGATATAATTCTGTTTGATTTTCTATTTATTACTGATCATGTTCAGCCTCTGTAAAGTTAGCTGTTAAGTTATAGAGGACTGATCATTACAAACTGTTTTTATTCACTAGTGATTCAAGTTACTTCTATGCCATAGAAAAGATAACTTCAACTGTTACAATTTTATTATCGTGTAGGATGTGAATCTGTTTTTATGTAGCTTTGCAATTTTCTTCCACTATTCTTTTATCCACTGATTATTATCTCTATATATCTTATATCTACATGCTCACACATACATACAGACACATCTCCTCTCTTCCTTTGAACCAATTTTCATCATCCCTCTAGTCTCCTCATTAGTGGGTTGATTAAATCTTTGACACTTTCTCACTATATATTATAATCATGATTTTAACTTAAAGAAAAAACAGTATATTTGATAATAACAAGAATCTATAACTTGAGTTACTTATTCTTTCTGGGGATTTAACATCTCTCTCCTCTTACTATTCTTTAGGAGTTTCTCTCTACTCGCTGAGGCTAAATTCCATCCCTGTTCCCAGGAATATCATTTGATTCCATGTTCAAGGCAACTACATTTTATTTATAATGAAATCTAAAATAGTATACAATTCCCAAGAAAACATGTATAAGTTAGGGAGTGAATGAGAGATCCTACTTTAACACTTAAAAAATCAAGATCTCATCACAGTTATATATCACCCAATATATAGCCTAATGTTCACTTACAAAGAAATTACAGTATACTTGGAGTGGCAGGATACACACAAAACTACTAGTAAAATCAGATAATAAAAACATAGTATGGGAAGCAACATTTACACAGCTAAACGAATATCCTAAATTGATGCAGAAACATAATTTAAGACAGGCATAGCATATGAGGAGGTACTGTTACTATTATCTTTGATACACTTTCCTTCTGGTGGACATACCTTGATATCCCTCTGAGGAACTACCTTGTCTTCCACTCTCAGTCTACATGCTTTCGGAAACGTTGAATTTACTCCAGGCACGTGACTTGGGTCTAGCCAATCAGACAATCACATTCCCCTGATCACAGTGATTGACTCAGGGACAGATTGGGAGCTTACTGGAAAAAAGAAGCATTTTACCAGTAAATTCATTAGAGCAAATTCAAGACAATATGGGGCCTCAGGTCACATCCTGCAGCTACATGGAACCTGAGAATGGAGCCAGCCCTAGAGGTAGAACCAAGAAAACAGTGTTTGGTGACTGACAATGCTTGGGTCCTAGTTAAATAGCTAATAAGCTAATTAGCTATTTAATTGACTATTATGGTTTTATAATTTGTCTCAGCTTCATATGAGACAAACTATAAAACTGAAATGGTCAATTAAATAGCTAATTAATTACCTTTTCCCATGAGACTAGTATTAGGTTAGGGTTCTGACCCTTGAAACACAAAACTAATGACTGATGGAGTGAAAAAAGCTGGAAACAGTGATTAAAAGAGCTTCATGGGGAAAAAAGTATCCTCAAGCAGGGATAAGATGCCAGTTTGTTAGTTCTGACATCATTTCTAAATTCCCCATACATTTTCAGAAGAAAAAAATAATAAAGTTCTTTCTACCATGGTTCTCAGGAAGGCTTGGACTTCTAAAGCTCTTTTCAAAAAGTAATGCAATTTATAATTATATCAGATTTCCTGAGCTTAGCCTTTCACTTAAAACTTATAAATAAAAGCATTAGTTTATTTAAAAGAATTATTAAAAGTAAATAAACATCGTGGAAAACCTCACCGTGTTCAAATATAATGTTGGCAAGTCTACAGAATTTGCATGGGCCAAGTTAGGTGCGGTCATGCTACAAAATGTAACAGTGCAAAATTTCCATGCTCCAAATGTTAATTCCCATACCTGTCTTCTTTCTTCCCTCCTTTCCTCAAAAAATGCTTTGAGTGCTTAAATGAGAGTCAGCAATTTAATGAGAAATTATGGATTAAATGAAAAGCAAGCAGACACACTCCTTTGACCTCATGGGGCTTCCAGTCTAATGAGAGAGTCAGACAATAATAATCTCTCTCTCTCTCCCTCTCTCTCTCTCTCTCATCTCTCCCATCTCTCTGTAAAAGTATTACAAGTTGGGTATATTGTCCTGCTAGCACACAGAGAAACAATAATTAATGAGATAATAGTTATCCTTCGTAGCTGTAACCCACTCACACTTTCTATTTCATTCTATTTCCCTTTTAAAGAAATTCTGCTCATAACTCTCTAAATCTATTTCATAATCTACTTCCATGGTGGTATTTGACCTACTCAGAAAAGTCAGAGAAGACTTCTCTAAGGAAGTGATGATTGAGTTGAGTTAAAAAATGAGTAGGAGTTAATTAAGTGAAAGAAGGAACAGCTAAACAGGACACAGCAAGTGTAGAACTTGGGCATAGGAGGAAGTAGATGTGTACTTGAGACTGAAGAAAGGCCAGTTTGTGGCAGTAGTGCAGACAGCAAAGAGGAGCCTGGTGCCTGATGAGAATGAGAGACAGGATGGCCAACGCCAGACAGGGTCTGGTAAAACATGTTAAGAATAGTTGTCTGAAAACAATGAGATAATATTGAAGATTATGTGTGTTAATTGTGCCAAAAAATTGTTGTAAAAATAGTTGCAGACGGAAGAGTTAGAGGGCTACCCAATTAATCCAGGAAAGGGAAAACTATACCCTGGGTTTCAGTATATGGCTGTGGTTATGAAAAGAACTGTGTTCTCAACATTAAAATTTAATTCCTATTATAACCCAACAGAATGACTTATAATACCGATTGCCCAATACATATCAGTCTCTACATATTCAATCACCTAGGAAACCTGATTGAAATTGATCCCTGGACCCGGATCTTGAAGATTTTGATACAATGGGTCTGTGGTGGAGCTGTGGTATATGTATGTATTTTAAAGCTCAATGGGGATTCTGATATGCAAGAGGAATAAGAAACTATTAGGGGGATGATTTCCTTCTTTTTTACTATATTCATTTCCCGAAGTGACCTAACCCAATTCTTTGTAAATACTGTCCCTGTGATAGTGACTCTCAAGTTTATATAATGTAAGCCCAAACCTCTCAGTTGAATTACACCTTCTTATATCCAACTGTTTATATCTTTAATTGGATAATCTAATAGAAATGTCTAACACTAACATGACCAAAATAAAATTTAAATTCGCAGCCATTTCAATCTAATCTTCTTTCCCTTGAGTTTCCCTATCACAGTGATGGCAAATTCATGCTTCCACTTAGGCTAATCTCAGAGTCATCCTTACTAAATCATGTATGTCGCGCTTGACACCCAATTCACCAGTAAGTCCTGTTAGCTACACCGTTCAAAGACAACCCCAACTGTAAAACTTCTCACCAGCTCTATGGTTCTCACTCTAGACTGAGGCAACGTCATCTTGCAATTGAATTGTTTTAACAGTTCTCTGCTCTCTCGTTCTCTCTTTTTTTCTTTTTCTCTTTCTTTTCTTTTCTTTTTTTCTTTTTCTTTTTTTTTTTTTTTTTTTGAGACAGAGTCTCTCTCTGTCACCCAGGATGGAGTGCAGTGATGCGATCTCGGCCCACTGCAACCTTCACCCCCCAGGGTTCAAGTGATTCTCATGCCTCAGCCTCCTGAGTAGCTGGGACTACAGGCATGGGCCACCACATCTGGCTGATTTTTGTATTTTTAGTAGAGGTGGGGTTTTGCCATGTTGCTAGGCTGGTCTCGAACTCCTGACCTCAGGCAATCAGCCCGCCTCAGTCTCCAAAAGTGATGGGATTATAGTAGTCTGTACCCGGACTACTCTGCCCTCTCTTTATCTTTCTCTGCTTTCCTTTATTCTATTTTTCACACAGCATATGAAACACTTTCAAAAAGGAAGAAAGATCATTTTATTCTTTTGTTAAAAATCCGCAAAATGGCATTTTAAGTCACTTAAAGAAAACCCAAAATTCTCATCACACCCTGCAAGGCACAAACCCTCCAATATTACAGCCCCTGACTACTTGTTAATACCACTCAGCCACACTGCGACTTAAATATACCAAGCAAACTCCTACCTTGGAATATTTTAACCTATTTTTCTCTATTACTGGAGTATTTTTTTTTTCCAGAACTGCATAGTTTTTCCTTTACTTCTTTCAGAGTTTTGCTCAAATATCATTGTGTTGGAGGCTTTCTCAGACCACTCTATATAAAATATATATGTAAACATATACATACACACACCACCTTTTTTTCTTATTTGTCAATCATCAGCCACAATAAAATAATTACTCAAGAGAAAACATTTGATTGGCTTATTGCTATATCTTCAGTGCTGTCAGCATTGCTTGGTATTAGTAGAAACTCAAACAAAAATATTTGAGGAATGAATGAATGGTCTATAGAGAAAGGAGATGGTGGACAAGCTTGGCACAGAGAACCAGGTGGATGGCAGGATGCTGTGAAGTGCACAATGACTTCTCTGACATATCTGCTTGTCTCTTTCTTGGTAGGTGAAGCTGTGGACATGCAAAGTCAACCTTAGGAGAAGCAATGAAGAATGGCAGGCAGTGGTTACCTATATGGGCTCTGCAGTCAGATGGTCTGGTTTTGAACTCCAGCTCCATCGATTTCCAGTGTGACCTTAGGCAAGTCACTCAACCTTTCTTAAACTATATAATCTTATCCAGAAAAATGGGCAAAAATAGTTGTTGGGAGGATTAGATAGAGATAATTCATAAAACACACTTGGAACAAAGTAGTTGTCATGAAATATTAGTTGTTTATTATATGTGATAAAGTGTAGCGGATGAGTGTGGAAATGAAAGAAAAAGAAAAAAAAAGAGATTTAGAAAACCCAAGACATTAAGCTTATTCTGCCACAAATGTTTAGATAAGGAAGATCTTCCTTGTCTGTTAAAATACTTATTTAGAGTAAGGGGTAGGTAGAATAACAACAATCACAATCTTCTTAGTGTTGACCTAGCTAGACCTTTATATTTCATGAACAGAGGTAAGATTAATCAGATGAAATGCCAAATGAAAAGAGGAAGACAGTTGAGTAAAACAAAAAGTGTGATTTAGCAGAGGATTTAGTGCGTCAAGTTATACCACATCCTGTTAGTCTTTTATGTCATTATCCAGTGTTGTGTGTCCCAGCAGGATAACTAACAATGGTTCAGAACAAGTTTACTCAACATCAGCAATGATTGCCAGAGGGAAGCAACTCACTTTAGTCAACATGACCATCAAATGATGAAGAAAGGCACAAGTGAGAAATCTCTTTACAACGCTGGCATTTGGTGAGACACAACAGATGAATTATAGCATTTTGTAGATATCGAATGATATTTTTACATTCACTCACAATACTTGGAGTGAAGAGATCAAAAACTCTGTTGGAACAAATTGTAATGCATTTTCTCTCTTGTTTCTATTTTTTTCCCCACCTCTCTAATGTACTTACATACTTTTAATAGGTTGGTGAGTCTCCTAAATATTAGCTCACATCCAATCATACTATTTAGAGAGCTTCTATGATTTATAAACATGCCTGAATGGATTTCGAGCCAATTCACAATTTCAGTATTTACCAAAACGTTAAATACTACGATTTGTATCATAGGTATCAACAGAGCTAAACTCGCCAGATTAGTAAAACTTATTTGAGAAATGGCTGATCTCAGTCCTGGAAATGCGTAATTGGGCATTAATATTGTTTTTATTGGAGATCTTTTATTTGGTACTCTTAACACCTCATACTGCTAAATCAACAGGCAGCTCATTTTTACCTCTGTCATTAAATATCAGGGTTTTTCCATGAGCCTCAATGTTAGATGCATTGACCAGTAACAAATGAATCTTTAAGTCACACACTGAAGCAGATCAGTGTCATGGTTAAACATGAAGCAAACATTTCACTGTAAAATTCAAGGTTTACATCATATCTGATATGGGACTCTAGGGAAAGATTCTGCTCAGAAAGAGAAAAGAAGGGTGGAGCATACATCTTGGAAAGGCTCCCTCTATGTTCATCCACAGAGAAAAAGGCCTAACCCAACTTCCTGTTATGGATGGCAACTGTGGTGTAAACAAAAGAACTATCAAGCAATCAGCTAGGTCTCTAGCAGGATGAGGTCCAGCCCCAGACTTGCAGCAGAGTGGATTCGCTCCCCTGAGAGGCCGTTTGGTGATAAAATCAGAAGAAAAAATGAAATGAATGAGGTTTCTTTGAGAATAAATGAGGAGAACAAGCCTCTGGGGCTGTTTAATCCTAAACACAAGGCAGTGTTGACCTAGACACTGAAGAAAGGAATGATGATGAAAGGGCAGGACGGATGCAAGGATGGAACACACTACTGCAGCGGGTGATCTCCAGGTTGTGTGGTCCTGGGTTCTGATGAGTCAGACATAACTGGGGTAACTTGCTTTCAACTACCTGGAAACTAAGGCATTAGGAAACGGTGAGAATATAAATTCACGTGTTATTTCTAGGAAATAACTGACTTTTTAGCTTAATAACATCTCACATACCAAATGTCCACCTAGCTTCTTATAGTCTTTAAAATGTGCTAGGTTTAAGATTTTGTGTATTTTGGGCTTATATGATGTTTTAGGCATAGAGGAGAAGAGAAGAGCCAAACATATCCCCATCTCAGACATCACTGTTCCTAGATAGAATCAGTGGTAGCAATCCTTCCCATGACTGTCAAACTGTGAACTAAGGGGTTTTACAAACTAAGAAGACTAAAGGGTCCATATTGGTCTCTCCTGTATCAGCTTGCTTTGACAAGAGCTCTTAGAGATTGGGACAACTCTACACCACCTTTCTTCCTGCACAGAGCACTCAGATGAATGCTTACTTCTTCTTCTTCTTCTTCTTATTATTATTATTATTATTATCATCATTATTATACTTTAAGTTCTAGGGTACATGTGCATAACGTGCAGGTTTGTTACATATGTATACTTGTGCCATGTTGGTGTGCTGCACCCATCAACTCGTCAGCACCCATCAACTCGTCATTTACATCAGGTATAACTCCCAATGCAATCCTTCCCACCTCCCCCCTCCCCATGATAGGTCCCCGTGTGTGATATTCCCCTTCCTGAGTCCAGGTGATCTCATTGTTCAGTTCCCACCTATGAGTGAGAACATGCGGTGTTTGGTTTTCTGTTCTTGCGATAGTTTGCTGAGAATGATGGTTTCCAGCTGCATCCATGTCCCTAAATGCAAATCAAAACCACAATGAGATACCATCTCATACCAGTTAGAATGGCAATCATTAAAAAGTCAGGAAACAACAGGTGCTGGAGAGGATGTGGAGAAATAGGAACACTTTTACACTGTTGGTGGGATTGTAAACTAGTTCAATGATTATGGAAAACAGTATGGTGATTCCTCAAAGATCTAGAACTAGAAGTACCATATGACCCAGCCATCCCATTACTGGGTATATACCCAAAGGATTATAAATCATGCTGCTATAAAGACACATGCACACATATGTTTATTGTGGCACTATTCACAATAGCAAAGACTTGGAATCAACCCAAATGTCCATCAGTGATAGACTGCATTAAGAATGCTTACTTTTTGAAAGACAGTGAGGCCTAGAAGGTTTTGTGGAAACTGTCCAAGGTAGCAAAGGAGGAAGATACCTTGGAATTAATCTGCAAGACAGCACCTACTGTCACCAATTTTAAAAACAAACCAAAAAGTGGAACTTTTATCTGAAAAGCCCTAGCCTCTTCTTAGTATTCCAGGAAGACTTCTCTGAAGGTTGGCCTGTAGCTGTGGAACTGGTGATTGGATAGGTCTCAATGTTCATGATAAATCCTTGATGTATCAAAAACCAAGCTGTCAGTGAAGGACTACATCCTTCTGGGAGGAGGATAAATCATCCTGGAGAAAGAAGCAAAAGTGGTTGAAAGAAAAGCAGATTGATGAAAATCTGTTGATGAGATCTTACTAGATCATTCACTGCTTTGTAAAGCTTTTTATTTGGTCTTGGTTAGCTCTTTCTTCTGTTCCCTCCAGCAATAACTTGAACCTTTTCTAGTATGATCTCTTCAGGTATTGCCTCTTCCCATCCCTCTCCCTCTCCTTCTCTATCTCCTCTTTTCTCTCTCTTTCTCACTCTCTGGTAGAAACTTCCTCAATTCATGTTTTCCTGTCTTCAGACTCTTCATTTGCACCTGGCTTTCTCTATTTTCATTTTATTCCTTCAAATACTCTATTTCTGTTTACTGAGTATCTTCATTGTGCTAAATGATCAAGATACATGATGAACAGGGCAGTACAAGACCTTCTCCTCTTGGGAGTCTCCTCAGATTTTAGTGAGAGAGGTAAAAACAAAACAAGCAAAGATATAACATATCTTTCTCCCCTGCCACTTTGGTGGAGACTGTGGTAGATGCTAAGAAAGAAGCAGAGTAGGCCTGGCGCAGTGGCTCATGCCTGTAACCCCAGGACTTTGGGAGGCCGAGGCGGGTGGATCACGAGGTCAGAAGATCAAGACCATCCTGGCTACCATGGTGAAACCCTGTCTCTACTAAAAATACAAAAAAATTAACCAGGTATGGTGGCAGGCGTCAGTATTCCCAGCTTCTCCGGAGGCTGAGGCAGGGGAATGGCGTGAACCCGGGAGGCGGAGCTTGCAGTGAGCCGAGATTGCACCACTGCACTCCAGCCTGGGTGACAGAGAGAGACTCTGTCTCAAAAAAAAAAAAAAAAAAAAAAAAAAGATAGAAAGAGGCAGAGTAACTCATGACTTGGTCAAAACAGAACTTGGTTGAGAATGCTTACATTATAACAATGGTCACTGAGAAGGTGACATTGTAAGCTGACACTGGAAGGATAAAAATGACACAAGCCTGAAGAGACTAGAGAGGTGGGTTCCAGGCAGAACACACAGGAGGGTAAAGGTCAGAAACAGGAAAGAGTGTGCTGTGTTTTCATAACTAAGAGTAGCTGCTGATGGCTGGATCTTAGAAAAGGGAACATGGCATGAGTGAGGTCAGAGAGGTTGGCAGGGACCAGGTCATACAGAAATTTCTGGGCCAACATGAAGCATTTATGACTTACTTGTTTTCAATAGAAAGCCATTGTAATTATTCCCCAAACTCACACCTGTTAGCAGTCACTCCCTATTCTTCTCTTGCCAAGGTCCTGGAAACAACTAATGTTTCAGTCCTATTGCTTGCCTATTGTGAATATTTTATATTAAAGAAATCATTCAAGACATAGTTTTTTTTACTTAGCATAATGTCTAGCTTCTTTTACTTAGCATAATGTTTTCCCTATGCATAAGAAAATTCGTATAGGTTCATCCATGTTGTAGCATAAATCAGTACTTTTTATGCTAGACGATATTCCATTATATGAATATAACACAGTTTGTTTGCCCATTCATCAGTTGATGAACATTTAGGTTGTTTCTACTTTCAGGTTATTACAACTAATGCTACTATGAGCATTTGTAAACAAGTTTTTGTGTGGGCATGTATTTGCAGTTCTCTTGGTTATATATCAAAGAGTGAGATTATGGGATCATATAGAAACTCTATGTTTAACATTTTAAAGGACTGTTAACTGTTTTCCAAAACTATTGCATTATTTATATTTTCACCAGCAATGTATGAGGGTTCCAATTTCTCCACATCCTTGAAACACTTCATTTTATCTGGCCTTTTGATTATAGTCATCCTTGTAGGTATATATTTCATTGTGGTTTTGATTTGAATTTGCCTAAGCACAATGAATAACACATTAGTTAATATTAATGTAACAAATTCATAATCCAGGAAGGGAATTTAAAACTAGTATGAGCCCAAGTTTGATTGACTGGTTGATTCATTGATAGGCCCCAAAGAGCAGAAGACAGCAAATGTGAATGTTAGATTGCCCATTGAATATAAAAAGAAAATATTTAATCACAACTGTAAAATATGTTGTTAACACTGAAATCAAAGTTGATGGATGCTTAGAGTCAGCTATTGTAATTTGGGGGCAGACTTATGTAACAGGATAATATTTTGAAATACTAGCTAATGTGTTTTACTCCTGGGCATCCACAGCACCAGAGTTAGCATATTCTACTTAACTCGTCACTCCTGCAGTGCCACATGGCACCTCACCTAAAGCCTATTAATCATCCTTATTCATTTAAATGAGCTCTATGTGTCACCTTTGCTGAGAAATTATATATTTTCTTCTTCTTGTCATCATTAATGCTTAGCAGCATTCAGCATTTTACCCATTGAGTATTGAGAAGTAATTGTGACTACCTATTCATCTATATTCTGCCAGCTTCCTTCCAAAGTATAACCTGTGGGCAATCTCTTTTTCAAAGCCCTGTCTATAGCCCCATGTATATGCAGGCATGTCACAAAGATGTTGCAGGTTCGGTTCCAAACCACTGCACTAAAATGATTACTGCAATAAAGGCTGTCATCCAAATGTTTGGGTTTCTGAGTGCATATAAATGTTATATTTACACTATGCTATAGTCTCATAAGCGTGCAGTAGCACTGTGTCTATTGAAAACAATGTACATACCTTTGTTTATTTTTTTAAGAAAACCAGGTCTCACTATGTTTCCCAAGTTGGAGTGCAGTGGCTATTCACAGGCATGATCCCACTACTAATCAGAATGGGAGTTTTGACCTGCTCTGTTTCTGACCTGGGTCAGTTCACCCCTCCTTAGGCAACCTGATGGTCCTCTTCTCCCACGAAGTCACCATATTGAAGATGAACTTAGTGTGGATGCCCAATTGGCATAGTGCACTACAACCCAGAACTCCTGAACTCAAGTGATCCTCCTTCCTCAGCCTACTGAGTAGCTGAGACTACAGGAACATGCCACCATGCCAAGCACATATCTTAATTTAAAAATACTTTATTGCTAAAAAAAGTGTAAAGGATCATCTGAGATTCCAGAGTCATAATCTTTTTGCTGGTAGGGGGTCTTACCTGCATATTGATGGCTGCTGATTGATCAGGGAGGTGGTTTATGTGGCTGCAGCAATGTCTTGAAATAAGATGATGAAGTGTCGTTGATTGACTTTTTTTCATAAAAAAATTTTTTCATAAAAAATTTTTCTGCAGTATGTCATAGTGTTTGATAGCATTTTACTTACAGTGGAGCTTCTTTCAAAATCAGAATTAACTCTCTCAAACCCAGCCACTGCTTTATCAACTCAGTTATGTAATATTCTAAATCATTGGTCATTTTATCAATTTTCACAGCATCTCCACTAAGGGTAGATTCCACTAAAGAAACCACTTTCTTTACTCATCTGTGAGAAGCAACTCCTCATTCATTCAACTTTCATCATGAGATTTCAGGATTAAGTCACATATTCAGGTTCCACTTCTAATTCTAGTTCTCTTGCTATTTCCACCACATCTGCAGTTACTTCCTCCAGTGAAATCTTGAAACTTTCAAAGTCATCCATGAGTGTTGGAATCAACTTCCTTCATACTATTCCTGTTAATGTTGATATTTTGACCTCTTCCCATGAATCACAAATGCTCTATGGCATCTAGATTGTGAATCTTCTCCAGAAGGATTATAACTTACTTTGTTCACATCTATCAGAGGATCACCATGGCAGCTATAGCTTTGCAATATGTATTTTTTATATAAGACCTGAAAGTTAAAATTACTACTTAATCCATGGACTGCAGAATGAATATTGTGTTAGCTGGCATGAAAACAATATTAATCTTCTTGTATATCTCCATCAAAACTCTTCAGTGACTAGTTGCATTGCCACTTAGCAGTAATATTTTGAAAGAAGACATGTTTTTTCTGGCAGTAGATCTTAATAGTGGGCTTAAATTATTCAGTAATCTATGCTGTAAACAGATATGCTGTTGCCCAGGCTTCATTGTTCCATTTATAGAACACAAGCAGAGTAGATTTAGCATTCTTTTTAAGGTCCTTAGGATTTTCTAAATGGTGAGCATTGGCTTTAGCTTACAGTCACCAGCTGCATTATCCCTAATAAAAAAGTTAGCCTAGTTTTAAACCTTTGAAGCTAGGCATTGACTTCTCCCTAGCTATGAAAGTCCTAGATGACATCTTTCAATAGAAGGCTTTTTTCTCTATACTGAAATGTGTTGTTTAGTGTAATCATCTTTATCAATTATCTTAGATTTTCTTGATAATTTACTGCAGCTTCTACAGCAGCACTTGTTATTTCACCTTGGACTTCTACGTTATGGAGAAGGCTTCTCCCCCTAAACCTCATAAACCACCCTCTATTATCTTCCAACTTTTCTTCTTTAGCTTCCTCTCAGCCTTCATTGAATCAGCTCTTCAAAGAGAATTAGTCTGGTTCTGGATTAGGTGTTGGTAAGAGAATACTGTGACTGATGTGATCTATCCAGACCACTAAAACTTTCTCTATATCAGCCATAAGCCTGTTTTCCTTTCTTATTTCTTGTGCTTGTGTATTCAGTGGAATAACACTTCTGATTGCTTCCAGAACTTTATTTTTTTTATTTTTTTATTTTTCGTTCACAACTGGCTGTTTGGTGCAAGAGACATAGCTTCTGACCTCTCTCAGCCTCAAGTTTTAAATTTAACATAAGAGATATGTGACCCTTCCTTTCATTTGAACACTTTGAGGCCATTGTAGGGTTATTAATTGGTCTAATTTCAATATTACTATATCTCAGAGAATAGGGAGGTCCAAAGAGAAGGAGGCAGATGAAGGAATGACCAGTCAGCAGAGCATTGAAAACACACACATACATTTATCCATTAAGTTCACCCTCGTAATCGTAAATGAACACAGTTGTGGCATGTCAAAACATTTACAATGTAGCAACAATGACCACTGGTCACAGAGGACCACAACAGAAATAATTACAATAACAAATTTTGAAACATTGCAAGATTTACCAAAATGTGACACAGAGACAAAGTGAGCAAATGCTGTTGGAAAAATGATCTCAATATACCTGCTCAATGCAGGGTTGCCACTGTTGTGGGAAGTCAGGGAACCTAAACCAAGGGGCCAGCTGAAGCCATGGCAGAAGAACATAAATTATGAAGATTTCATAGACATTCATTAGTTCCCCAAATTAATACTTTTAAAATTTCCTATGCCTGTCTTTACTGCAATCTCTGAACATAAATTGTGAAGATTCATGAACACTTATCACTTCCACAATCAATACCCTTATGATTTCCTATGCCTGCCTTTACTTTAATCTCTAAATCCCGTCATCTTCTTTGTAAACTAAGGAGGATGATCAAGACCCTGTGATGATTGTGTTAACTTCACACATTGTTTGTAGAGCATGTGGTTTGAACAATATGAAATCTGGGTACCTTGAAAAAGAACAGGATAACAGCAATCCTCAGGGAACAAGGGAGATAAGATTTGGAGTCTGAGTGCGCTGGTGAGCCAGGCGGAACAGAGCCATATTTCTCTTCTTTCAATTGCAAATAGGAGAAATATCGCTGAATTCTTTTTTTCAGCAAGGAACATCCCTGAGAAAGAGAATGTGCCCTGAGGGTAAGTCCATGAACGGCCTCCTGAGGGTGACCATGTTTTATGGTGGATGGCCAAGGGATGAAATAAGCCCTGGTCTCCTGTAGCGCTCCCAGGTTTATTAGGACGAGGAAATTCCCGCCTAATAAATTTTGGTCAGACAGGTTGTCTGCTCTCAAATTCTGTCTCCTGATAAGATGTTATCAATGACAATGCGTGCCCGAAACTTCATTAGTAATTTTAATTTCGCCCCATCCTGTGGTCTTGTGATCTCGCCCTGCCTCCACTTGCTTTGTGATGTTTTATTACCTTGTGAAGTATGTGATCTCTGTGACTCACACCCTGTTCGTGCACTTGATCCCCTTTTGAAAATCACTAGTAAAAGCTTGCTGGTTTTATGGATCGGGGAACATCACGGATCCTGCCAACATGTGATGTCTCCCCCAGACATCCAGCTTTCAATTTCTTTCTCTTGTACTCTTTCCCTTTATTTCTCAAACCAGCAGACATACCTAGGAAATAGAAAAGAACTCACGTAACCATCGGGAGTGGGTTCTCCTGATATGCCACAAAGATTCAACATGTACAAAATGCAATGTCTGTGAAGTGCAATAAGGCTAAGCACAATAAAACAAGGTTTGCCTGTACAATTTCCTCAATATAAAAAGTATAATCTTAAGGGGACAATAGTAGATATGAAAGGAAATGCTGAACATGTACTTGGTGGTACTAAACAGAAACTAACTGGAGTTCTCCCTGACCATATTAAACTACAAGAGTGGTAACACCTCATTTCTACAAGCACATATATGCTAACCTATTACACTTGCAATACCTGTAATAATGCTATAATGTTGTGATTGGCTTGCCTTTGATGTTTGCTTTTTTTTTTTTTAAGATTTGTTTAGGGGCTATGGCTGCCTACAGACATATGCTTCAAAATGGAGATTCTAGATGCTCCATTCAATATGATATGATGTTAAAGGAAGGAAGCCATTTTAAAAGCTAAAGATAGAAAGAAAGCATTCAAACTGACCAATGCTACAGCCGTTAGCTGATGCACCATCTGATTTCAAGACTTACTATAAAGCTAGATTAATAAGGACATTGGGCGTAAGAAGAGACAAATAGACCAATGAAATCATATAAAGTCTAGAAATAGACACACATGTATACCATCATTGAATTTTGGTAATGGTTCTGAGTAAATTTAATGAGAAAAGTTTTCAAAAATCTTGTTATAATAATTGGATAGTTATACTAAAAAGTGAAACAATGTATCGCAATTACTATTTTGGACCATTCATAAAACATTACTTCAATATGGCCTACATATATATGAATATAAAAGGTAAACAAAAACTTTTAAAAAACTTAGAATATTTTTCAACCTTGGAGGTAGACAATAATTTATCAGAGAGGACAAACATAAAATATGATTAATCATTTAAAAAACTGATAAGCTAACTTCATCAGAATTCAAACTTTATCCTCCTCAAAGACATTCTTAAGAAAATAAAGAGTCAAAATATAGACTGAAAAATCACAAGGGCTGTGGGCGGTGCCTCACACCTGTAATCCCAGCACTCTGGTAGGCCGAGGCGGAGGGATCATGAGGTCAGGATATTGAGACCACCCTGGCTAACACGGTGAAACCTCGTCTCTACTAAAAATACAAAAAATTAGCTGGGCGTGCTGGCGGATGCCTGTAGTCATTCGCCAGCTGAGGCAGGAGAATGGCGTGAACCCAGGAGGCGGAGCTTGCAGTGAGCAGAGATTGCACCACTGCACTCCAGCCTGGGTGACAGAGCGATACTCAGTCTCAAAAAAAAAGAAAAAAGAAAAAAGAAAAATAATCACAATACATTTATCTATCAATGAAAGGACTTGTATCTAGCATATACAACGAACTCCAAAAAACAAATATAAAATGACAAAAACTCATTTTACAACAAGATAGACAAAAGATTTTTAAATAGATTTCACAAAGGAAGATTTACACATGATAATTAAACACAAGGAAAAGTTTTCAACATTATTAGTAATCATGAAATAATCATTAAAAACCCAATGGGATAGCATCAATAACTGCCACTAGCTAATAATTTAAAAAGAGTTATGACGAGGATATGGAGAAACCAGAGCACTCTTACTTTGCTAGTGGGAGTATGAAAAGGTAAAACTACCTTTGGCAATAATTTGGTAATTTTCTGTAAAGATTAATATACACATATGATATGGTCCAGCAGTTCTATTCCTAATACTTATCCACAAGAAGTGAAAATAAATAATTTGATTGTTCCTGTGTAAAAACTGATCTCAAAGCTTAGTGGATTAAAACAATAGCTATTTACTGCCTCAGGATTATCTGGGTTGATAGGGAACTGGACTCATCTCTCTGGATATTTTGCTCCATGTGGCTGGAGTTGCAGACATCTGAAATGTGACTGGGTGGGAAAGTACAAGACGATAGCTTACACGGTTGCAGGTTGGTGCTGGCTGTCAGCTGGGAGCCCAGTGAGGCCTATCAGCCGGAGTGCCTTGGTTCTCTTCTGTGTGGCCTCTACACATAGCTCAGGCTTCTCAAAGCATAGAGGTTGGGTTCCAAGAAGAATCATTCCAAAAGACCAAGGTGGAAGCTGTAGATCTCTTTTCACAAGTTACACAGCATCAGTTCTGCCAAATTCTATCGATCAAAACCAGCCACAGGGCCAGTTCAGATTCAAGAGTATGAAACAAAGATGCCACATCTCAATAAGAAGAGTGACAATAATTTTATGGCAATCTTTTCCCTATGACATGCAAAAAGATTTCTATAATAATGTTTACAGCCACTTCATGATAGCCAAACTATTGACAATGACCCAATTGTCCATCCACAGATGAATGAAGAAAGAAACCTGGGTATACTTCTACAATTGAATATTTCATTTGAATTATCCAATGAATATTTAATTGAATACAAAGAAGTATACTACTAATATTCACAATAACATGTGTGAATCTCACAGACATTAAGTTGAACCAAAAAAAAAAGCCGGGCATAAAAGAGTACGCATTGGATGATTCCATTTTTAAAAAGTTCAAGAGTATGCAAAACTAAAAATCAGAACAGCAATTTCCTCTGGAGAAGAGAATGAATGGAAAACAGCATGGATTTTCTGAAAAAAATGAAAATGTTCTCTTGATTAGCTATTTACATTTTCAAAACTCATTAAAGTGTACACTTAAGATATGTACATCTCACTATGTAAATTTTACACCAATGTAAAACATAAAAAAAAGAAAAAATTTTTTTACAGTTTTCACAGCTATCCTTTTTGTTCCTCTGAATAGTTTTATGGGGAAGAAAGCTAATATTAGTGTTTTCATTTAAATAAATAGTAAATTGTTTACGATCCTACAGAAAGTTTGTGGCAGCAGAATGACTTAAATTTGGATAAAAAGAGTATTCATGGATGGCTGAAGGAACCATTGTTTTCTAAGTATTGCCTCAATTAAAGTAATGATTTTAATTTCAAACCATCACAGAAAGCTGACTACATATAGTTCAATATGAAACTTTCACAACTTTCATTTATTACAGAGAACTATCTTTTATATAGCAACATTGTGACAGATACTAGCTTGTGGTCTATTTCTAATATGTGAGTCATTACTATATTTCTCTGTTCTATGACATAATCCCTGGTCATAGCATTCATCAGTCTGGCCTCAAATTTAAATTAGAGAAAAATCCCAAAACTCTTTCCAAGGGACATTCTGTTCCAAATGAAATGACTCCCAGTCTGATTTACTAACATTGAATGTTTTGGAAACTGAAATGATTCAAAATAAAAGATTTTGTTAAAGCAATTTGGTCAATTTACCCTCCAGAGGAAGTCATGCTTTAAAATCCAAAGTGGCTAGTAAGAAACTCGTGGTCGAACATTAGCCAGAATTTCTAGGATTTTTTGACTTTTGGCTTGGCATTACAACATCTTTTTTGTCAGTGTGAGCAATTTATTAATTCCCAATTCTTGTAAAAACAACATTTAAAATGTGCATGAAAGCAGTTATTCACTGGGAATTCATAACCAGACTTAATGAAAATTTGATGGCAAAATATCAACTATAAGACATGTTCTATTCTCAGTTTTTATTAATCTTTGTTTTGTTGATGTGGTGATGGGGCTTGTGGTGGTGATTGTGTGCCTGTGTGTCTGTCCTTTAAGTTCATGAATATTGTTTTGCATCCTTATCAAATGTTAAGTCTTTGCTAGTTTTTCTTTCTTTCTTTTCTCCTTTTTTTTTCTTTTGCTTATGAAACCGGGTTTATTCATGTGACAGGTGGTAAGATGATGCCACACATAACTTTGACTTCACATTCCTGTTGATCAAAGCCTCTCACACCCTTTTTAAACAAAGCTGGCGGTAAAATTCAACATATTGCATAACTAACCAATGTTACATATTGCTCAGAAAACTCTACACTCTCAACAGGAAATTCCAGGAATGAAAGGATGTCTGTTTCATTATCAGAAAGGTGCCTTTTTCTAGCAACCACAATAGGTAGGGTAAATTATTCCCAGAATGTTAATTTATCTGAAAGTGACTTAAGAACAAACTTAAAACTTTTGAGGTAGGTCTAACATCACGAATTCTCTTTCATCTGAAATAATACTTTTAAATGTCCATCAGAAACTCTTCAAAGGTTTTTCAAGCAGTGACAAGGAAGGAAAACAGATGGTTTTGACTGTCTAGGAAGTACATAAATCACACATATATAAATACATTACAATTATTACTGTTAAAACAGCAACGATGAGGTTCTACTATATAGTAAATAATAATTGAAGATATTGTGAAGTTATGCAAAAGATAATACTCTGCTAAAACAAATACAAGTTGTGACGTTAATAGTGATCGGAAACAATATTTCAAATGAGCATTCTTAAGCACAATATTAGAAATCCAGTTTATATAAAGGACTTTTGTAGTATCATAGAAATGCTTTCTCCAAGTTATTTAAAATATCTGACATTAAAAAGTGTTTTGCTCACTTAGCCCAGAACAAATTTCTGAAGAAAGCAATGAAGACTTCCTGTTTCTGAGAAGCTCAAGGCTTTCAGAAACATTTAAAACTGACATTTTCATCTTCTTTTTCCCATATATCAACTCTTTTTGTCAACAAAAACTTTTTTGCGGTCTGCACAGTTGTACCATAGATAACCAGCCGCCCCATCCACACAGAAGGTGGGGAAGAAAAACCCAGCTATGATTATTTGGAATTTAGCTCGGTATAGACCCAATCAGGGTTCACTGATTTGCTCCTCCAACAGATATTACCTGAAATGGGCAGCAAGGGAAATTAGATAATTGGCCAAAGGAAAGAAAACATTCCTGACATTTTATAGCAAAAGTGACGTGACTTTGAAGCAGTGTTATTCCCTGAATGCTGCTGCTGCTTCATTGGACTGCCAGCCCCCTTTAGAAGGAGACAGACAAACTGCATTTACATTGCAACAATAACCGGAGAGTTACTACCCTTTTTCTTTTCTTTTGCATACAAGTAACTCTATCCTCCACTTAAACTCTTATTGCCTTCCTTATACTGATACCCTCGATATGCCTTCCTTATACTGTTACCCTCGATATGCTTAACTTGATAACAATGTGCTCACATCCTTAGTTACTGCAATTGTATAGCATTTCTTAAAGGTAATATAAAGAATAGTGGATATTTAAAAAAATAGAACCTAAGAAAAACATTTGAAAAGGCCTATGCCAAATACTAAATCGCATAATTATAGGCTTCTCTGGTTTGTTGGAAAAGATCAGTTGAGAATGACGCACACACAGTGTTAACATTCATCACAATATAACATAATCATAATTTCCCCTTGTCATTTACAACCTACAATCTCAAATCATAGAAACTATGTTATTTGGTCAATATTTTAGTTGTATAATTGTATTTCTTTTGATATAAAACATCTTTGTGGGTTCTGAACATTCTTCTGAATGTTTGGATTCCAAAGAAGGAAAATATTAATATCATTCGAACTTTCTCTAAGAATAACCAGGAAATAATATCCCATGTAGGAGACAATCAATTCAACATTGTAGAGTTTAGAAAAACAGAGGAGTTAACAACAGTACACAGCCCCATCCTTTTCTCTTTAAGACCTAATTGCAAGGTAAAGAACACCGTATAATTCAAAACAAGAAGGTATTATCATTATTCATCAGCAAGTATTCACAGACTGCTCGCTGCTATACTAAGAAATTATGGGCGGCTATGAGAGTAATGCAGGACATCATCACTGATTTTAAGGAGTTTATATTGACTTGAGGAAGACAAAGGCAAAATTAAGGAAGAATTAAACTCTGCCTCATGAGGTAGTTATTACAAGTACACTAGATGTTCAAAGAGCAAAGGTGGAAGCAATACCCTACAAATGACTTTGTCAGAATAAGCCTTTTCAAAGAAGAAAGGACTTTGAATCTACCTGGAAGACAGTGAGGGGTTTAGAAAGCGGAGGACAGTTTCAGGTGGGATAACTTGGAAGGCTCCAGGACCCTTGATATTACTGCAATCTCAAACACAGGAGTGGAAGGATTGAGGATCTCAACAGCTTAAAATATGGTTGTTGGGAAACACAATAAAATGGTTAGCCAGATCGATCGTGGAGAGTCGTTGGGGGTTGTTTGCCAGCAACTGTGAAGAAAGTGGTTTGTAATCTGGAAACCATTAAAAATTACTGGGGCAGATTCTCTGGTGCTTGACTGCCAGTGCTGGATTTTCTGCTACTTAACTCATTCTCTACTTACTTTCCCTAGCTGCCAAATGGGAAGAAAAATTCTCTTCTCTAAGAATCAATGTGAGGCTCAAGCAATAATGAACATGAAAGTGTTTTGGAAGGCGAAATTCATTTATACTGTGTTAGTTTATATTACATTATACTGTGGTAGAATGACTAAAATAGGATTGCTTTAGACAGACAGTTAAGCTTTCAGGCTATCAGGATGCTGATATCATTGGATGAATTGTTCTATTTTAGTTGGGAACAAAAATAATAGAGTTCTTCTCTATCACCTGGATACAGTGCAGATAAGACAAATGGCTTTTGTTTAAATGGGTGATTAAAAAGCAACTACTGTTACAGTGCTGTGTCTTCAGTAGTTCTTGGTGCTGTCATACTCAACCTCAGAGGACCTTTGGAGCATCCACATTTGTACAAAACCAACATCCAAAATGCCTATATAGGAGCCAGACACGGGCAGTGGGCCAGAGTGATTTCCATGAGAAGCCAGTTTAAGTGACATATTGCTTCCTGATTAGGTTGGGCAACCCAACAGCCCACTTCTAGTGGGGACTTTCTATCACCAGCTGCTCAGCTAAAGAAGTATTGTTTTTCTCCTTGTGTTCCATAAACAAGCTACAGTGAATTGATTCAGAGTGCAAACCAGGTGAGATATATACATTTATAAGACCGTCAGGAGGAACTGGCAATCTTGTCTCATGATCTATCTCAGATTTCACCATTTGGTGCCAAAAACAAATTCACATGTTCACTTATGTTTAATATAGTTTATTTAGAACTAACCTAAACACACACACACACACACACAAAGACACACACAGTTTAAAAGTCAATAACCTATGTAATCAAAATGTTTTGGCCGGGCGCGGTGGCTCAAGCCTGTAATCTCAGCACTTTGGGAGGCCGAGATGGGCGGATCACGAGGTCAGGAGATCAAGACCATCCTGGCTAACCCTGTGAAACCCTGTCTCTACTAAAAAATACAAAAAACTAGCCAGGCGAGGTGGCGGGCACCTGTAGTCCCAGCTACTCGGGAGGCTGAGGCAGGAGAATGGCGTAAACCCGGGAGGCGGAGCTTGCAGTGAGCTGAGATCCGGCCACTGCACTCCAGCCTGGGAGACAGAGCAAGACTCTGTCTTAAAAAAAAAAAAAAAAAAAAAAAAAAAAAAGGTTTTTTGGTTTTTTGGTTTTTTTAAGCAAAGTCTTATACTATGGTTTATTCCCTGTGGTTAAGTTGAATTTAATTGTCCAAGATTTTTGAAGTCTTATCACTTCACCAAGGCTTAACTTTTGTCTTTAGATACACTCTAATCTCTAAAATAGCAATATACTAAATCTGCAGGCTGTTTTCTACAGATCACCACTCCCCAAAAAAATGAAGAATTCCATTTGCCGAGTCAGGTATGATGCTGATGATGTTAGGAAGCTGTGAGGACTTCTCATGTAGTTTCCCGCAGAGTAAGGCCCATACCACCCAACCTTACTCAGCTAGTGAATTTCTGAAGTTTCCTTCCAGAATAAAAGTTGTAAAGGTCTATGACGCCTCTTTCTTGCTCACCAATGAAAGTGATGGATGGGGGAGTTAAAAAAAATTCCTGGAATCATAGGAGACAAGGGATAGAGTTATGTTTCATGACTGGTTTCTCATTGCCATCATGCTTACTGATTACCTATGCTCTCCTGTGAGAGCAAGGGTCTTCAGAACCAGCCAGAAGAAGATCGAGTTTGATTTCCGTGAAAGAAAGCCGATGTGTCATTCCAATACAATAGCCATTCCTGCATGGAGCAAGACAGTGGAAGACCCTTAAACCTTCAGCGCTTTAACTGCTCCACAGATAACAGAAGGAGAGAGGGAGAGGAAGCTGGAAGCTACTTCACCTTTCAATTTCAGGCAGCAGTGCACAGCTCACTGGGGACTAAAGTAGGCCTGTGGGAACAGCCTTGATCACCAGTAATCATGAAACTCAATAGTTCCAGAAGCTTGTGGGGAGCATTACCTCCTCCATGCAGTTTGAGGGGAAACAGACTGGGTGCTGTAGTGCTGCCAAATTGATACAAACCCCTACAAGAAACTTTCACACAAGCCCCTCAAACTCATCAGCCTCCTACAGCATCTCCAAATGGTGTCAAATATGTATCTGTGGGTGGGTTCAGAGCTGGGACAGTCCTGGGATCCCTAGCAAGCTTTAGCCTGTGCTCACCATACTACACCTCACCCCCAAGAAGACCAAAACCTCTTCCAATTCAATAGCATAGCAACTGCCAACAGCAAGGTATCTTCCATGGCAATTTGCTGGGTGACTTTGGAAGATTTTTGCTTAACCACCTGGACACACATGTACTTGGTATACTACAAGTACAGAATTCTCAGTAAGCAGACTTACACACCAAAGAAGGTGATCTGTGGGGGAGTCAACAAAATTCAGTGGTGGTCCTTTCAGGCCACTGACTTCAAGTGGCAAGAGACAAGGGTCTCTTGTTATCATGTTATCTTGGCTTCCAATCCTGGCTGAAGTCCAGGGAATTATAAAGTCATTCAAGAAAGCTAGAATGACCTGCGTGCCAGGAAGACAGGAAGGACTTTCAGTTTAGAGCAATTCAAACATGCATAACATTTCTTGGATTACTAGTAATAATAATTAGAAAGACTAACTTTGAGAAATTTTTCTCAAATCAAGGCTCCTGCTACTTTGGTTCCACCTTTTCTCTCTAGAAGGAGAGGAGCAGCATCTCCCAGAGAGCTGCCTGCCTCAGAAACGCCAGCATCCCTAGCCCCCTGAGGCCCAGGGCTTGAGGCTGAATCACTGCTCCCTTCTGGCTGGAGTCACAGCTCCCTCCACCGCGGAGCAGGTGGAGAATGTCCCTCTAGGTAGAGGTGCCCGCAGCTCCTCCAGGCCACCCTCCCCACTGTCTGCCCCCCCCACCCCGCTTCTTTCCACACTGCCCCCTGAATTCAGGGAATTTCCCCAGCATCCCAAAGCTTGAGTTTCCTGTCAGTGGGGAGAGATGAATGTTATAAAAGGAGTTCAAAAGACGCTAGGAAGTCTCAGTGCTCAGGATCCTCCAATCTCTGCTCCTCCATTCAGTTCAGGAACCTGCGACTGCTCTCAGGGATCTCTTGACCACTATGAGCCTCCTGTCCAGTCGCCCGGCCCGTGTCCCGGGTCCTTTGGGCTCCTTGTGCGCGCTGCTCGCGCTGCTGCTGCTGCTGACGCCACCAGGGCCCCTCAGCCCAGGTGAGAGCGCCTGGCACGCGGGACGCACTGGGGCACAGCGGTGCATCCCAGCCTCTGCGGGGCAACTGCCTTCCAGGAAACTCACCAAGCAACCTGCCCTATAAAGGTGTCTCTCTTTCTTCCCCAGCTGGTCCTGTCGCTGCTGCGATGAGAGAGCTGCGTTGCAGTTGTTTACAGACCACGCAGGGAGTTCAACCCCAAATGATCAGTAATCTGCAGGTGTTCGCCATAGGCCCGCAGTGCTCCGAGGTGGAAGTGGTGTAAGTTCTGTGCTGCTCTGTCCACTGTGACCTTGGCAAGAGGGAAGTCCGGCAGCCTGGGTCTTCAACCTTGCTATCTCATGAGTGTATCTTCCTTTTCTTTCCTTCAGAGCCTCCCTGAAGAACGGGACGGAAGTTTGTCTCGATCCACAAGCCCCTTTTCTAAAGAAAGTCATCCAGAAAATTTTGGACGGGTACTTATCACTTTGATTTTTGTGGTTTTTAAATCTCATCTAGGGAAACCATGGACTTCACAAAGTCTTTCTTCTCTGTACTATTTAAGTAACTTTTCACGTTTAGAATTAAAAGGTTGTTAAATTGGGAACATTTTTCTGGATTGTCCTGGGATAATCTTTATTACCAATCTTACATGTAATTACTTGAGCAATTACACACAGCTTGTAGCTAGTTATGCTTTGTGTTTCCCCATTGCTTGTATTGATTTTGTATACTCCTTTTTTACCAAGCATTATAAACGCTGAGTGTTGACACCAGGGTGGAGTAGAAAGGAGTGCAAAAAATGGTTAAACTAATATCATCTTTTTCTCAACAGTGAAAACAAGGACAACTGATGAAGAGAAATGAGTAGGTATGGAAGCGTTTCCCAGTCTTCAGCAGAGCAGTTTTCTGCAGGTCTCTGGACCCAGGGAAGAAAAGAAGGAAGGATTTTGTTGTTGTTTGTTTGTTTATTTGTTTTTCCAGTAGTTAGCTTTCTTCCTGGATTCCTCACTTTGAAGAGTGTGAGGAAAACCTATGTTTGCCCCTTAAGCTTTCAGCTCAGCTAACGAAGTGTTTAGCACAGTACCTCTGCTATTTGCTGTTATTTTATCTGCTATGCTATTGAAGTTTTTGGCAATTGACTATACTGTGAGCCAAGAATCACTGGTTGTTAATCTTTCAAAGTGTCTTGAATTGAAGGTGACTATTATATCTCCAAGAAATATTCCTTAATGTATTAACTGAGAAGGCTGTGGATTTAATATGGAAATGATGTTTCATAAGAATTCTGTCGATGGAGATACACTGTTATCTTCACCTTTTTAAGAAATAGGAAATATTTTAATGTTTCATGGGGAATATGTCAGAGAATTTCCTTACTCTTGATCGTGGGATACTATTTAATTATTTTGTTTTAGAAAGCTGAGTGTATCGCACCTTATCTATGTAGAATATATTTCCTTATTCAGAATTTTTAAAAGTTTACGTTCTATGAGGGCTAATATCTTCCTATAATTTTAGACATTCTTATCTTTTAAAGGTTTTGACCATTTTGTTATGAGGAATTACATATGTATTACATTCACTATATTAAAATTGTACTTTTTTACTATGTGTCTCATTGGTTCATAGTCTTTATTTTGTCCTTTGAATAAGCATTAAAAGATTTCTAAACTTCACTTATATTGTTTCTCCTTCCTATGCTGTTATAATACGTTTTACTTATCTTTAATTCTATATAATTTAAAACACTAACTCTGTTCCTCTGTGCCTGGCAGAGAAGGCCGTCGTTCCCCAACACCATTGCTTTGGTTCAACCTTTCTCCAAGCTCAGTTCCCTTCCAGTTATTCCTTCACAGACCCAATGGCCTCTGGGGTCTTTGGAAAACACAAAGATTTCCTTCTCTAAATTCTTCCCTATCTAAGTTGTTTCCTAGAAATAAAATAAAGGTTTCTAAGTATGACAGATGATGTTCTTTCTGTCTCATCCCACTCCTGATCGGCACTTCAACTTCCCTTGTCCCTCAAATTCACTACAGTCAGGTGTTCAGTTCCCTAACTGGGCATGTTCTTTCCTAGGCCTATGACTTTGCATTTGCTAGGGCCACTACCTGCATATAAGAGGAGGCTTACTCATCCTTAAGAACTCAGTTCAAGTAATATCTCCTTTGTGTTTTCCTTGGCAGAGCTCATAGCTTCCAACTTGATGTTCCCATAACATCTCATTATCTGAATTACAACAAAAATATTGCATTACTCTTACTTATTTATAGGTTTCTTCATCCACTCTAGCTCTCCCAGAGCATTAACCATATTATATCTACCTCTGCATCCCCAGTGTAGCATTAATGCAGGACTTAATGAATTAACTAGTTATCCTGATCTTCAGGCTGTCAGATACTGTTCTAAATTCAATAACCTGGCTCATAATAGGTGTTTTTTTTTGTTTTATGTTTTGTTTTGTTTTGTTTTGTTTTTTTGATGCTGAGTCTTGCTCTGTTGCCCGGGCTGGAATGCAATGGCATGACCTCAGCTCACTGCAAGTGACTCTCCCGCCTCAGCCTCCCGAGTACGTGGGAGCACAGGCACCTACCAGCATGCCCAGCTAATTTTTGTATATTTGTAGAGACAGGATCTCACCATGTTGGCCTGGGTGATCTTGAAATCCTGACCTCAGGTCAGCCTCCAAAGTACTGGGATCACAGACATGAGTCACCGTGCTTGGTTTTAAATAAATTATAACTTGTTTACCCTCTTTTCTCCTTGTCTAGCAGTAGTCCAACAAGGGGTTTGGCATCTCAATCTATAATACCTCCCCTCACTTTTACCAGGGTAACTACCATCCTTCCTTTTGGAATAGCTTGCCTTTTACTTCCTTGAGGAAACCTTTCCAACCCCTACTCCTACCTTTGAGTAGGCCCCTTTTATACCCTCTCCTAGCACTCTGTACTTTAACTTCATAAAATTTTCTCACCAAAGTTACTGTAGAGTTTATTGAGTCCATGTGTTTATTGTCATCTGTTTAGAGTCTCTCTATTCTAGCTTCATGTAAGCTTTATGAGGGCGGGGACAATGCTTATTAACTTCATCTCAGTTCTTAGGACAGTGCCTAGCACATACAAGGTATTCAAAAAGCAAGTGATCTAGGCTAAACAAGTCCCCTTGTCACTCTAAAATTAAAAGACCAATTTCATTTAAATACATATTCTTAGGTATTTATGCTGAACATTTCCCTATCTAAATGACAAACGAGGTTGTCTCATCCCAACCCTGATCAGTACTTCAACTTCCCTTGTCCCTCAAATTTACTATATAAATACCTAAGAATAGGTATTTATATGAAATTGCTCTTTTACAAAACACAGGAAAAGGAAAGAAAGAAGATTAATTATATTAGTATGTATGTACATACATTCACATTGCAGTTGGATTATATTATACATGTTTATACTGGCATGTACCTGTATAAATTTGAATATGCTCTGAGTCTTTTTTCTTTTTCTTTTTTTTTTTTTTTTTTTCTGAGACAGAGCCTCACTCCCTCGCCTAGGCTGGAGTATAGTGGCACGATCTTGGCTCACTGCAACCTCTGCTTCCCGGATTCAAGCGATTCTCCTGCCTCAGCCTCCAGAGTAGCAGGGACTACAGGCACGCTCTACCGCACCCAGATAATTTTTTTGTATTTTTAGTAGAGACAGGGTTTCACCATGTTGGCCAGGATGGTCTTGATCTCTTGACCTCATAAACTGCCTGCCTTGGCCTCCCAAAGTGCTGGGATTACAGGAGCGAGCCACCGGAGTCTTTTAAAGAAGCTCTGGAAACTATGTACTCTCTATATATTTTCTGTCAATTATATAATAACTATCAGAATATATGATGTATTTTCCTTTGTATAAATATTTATCAATCAAATATTAATTTATTGATATTAATCAATAATCCTGTTGCATGCCTGTTATCTTTGCAGGACCCTTATGATCTGGAAATTACAAAGATGAGGAACTCTCAGTCTAAGTTAAGGTTTTCTGCTGCAAATATACTCAGTTTTTCCACAGAACAAAGATTTTCTGGTAAGAACAGTGGAAGAAAGGGGAGAAGAGGTGAGGGGAAGAAGTAGAAGACAGAAGACTAGAGGAGACAAGGATGAGAGGAGGAGGGTGTTGGAAGGGCCTATGACTTGCCTGCTTTTTTCCTTTCTATTTTCTTCCTTCTCTGCTTTTCCTTCTTCTTCTCTTCCCTCCCCTCCCCTTGCCTGTTCTCCTTCTCTCCCGCCATTCCTCATTTCTGCTGATTAGTGAGAAGTTAAATAATTCTATTTAAAAGAGTAGCAGAAGAACCCAGGTGCCCCAGTAGAAATCGCAGCCAGCAGCCAATACCAACTACATCTCATGTGAATCAAGCCATTAAAATTTTGTTTTAAATTATTTTATTATTTTTCTTATTTCTTAAAAAAATGTTGTGGGTTCATAGTAGCTGTTTATATTTATGGGGTACATGAGACGTTTTGATACAGGCAGGCAATGTGAAATAAGCACATTGAGAATTCGGTATCCATTCCATCAAGCATTTATCCTTTGGGTTACGAACAATCCAATTACATTCTTTATGAGTTATTTTAAAATGCACAGTTAAGTCATCATTGACTATTGTCACCCTATTGTCCCACTTTTTATTTTCAGCCACTTCAGCTGCTCCTGACTGCACTCACTTAAGTGAGCTTAGCAGAAGAACCTCACGCTAACATACAGAATTATCAGAAACAATAAATTAATATTTTAAGCCACTAACTATGAGGTCAGTTTATTACACAACAAAAGAGAATTAATGGTATTTGTTAACAATTTAATGTGTTTGCAGGCTCTAGAACATTATGTTGGAATTTCCTTAATGAATGAGTATGTAAGGAAACTAGGTAACTTGCATACATTTGAGATTGAACAAATGTTATTAATCAATGTAATTTAAAACACAAATTCTGTGTCCTGCAAAGCTTGGAAGTATTGTATATAATGGCACCTAGAAAGATACCTTTCCCTCGACTCCTTCACCCTCCCCACTCTCCTCCCATTTTCACCCCTTGCTTCACCTCTGAGCAGTATACAGTAAAACCTCAATTAACATCTGAACAATTCTTGTCAACTCACAGTTATATGGTAAGCACATTTGGTTTCAGCACTTACAGAAAAACTTTTGATGGATAGTCTTTTAAATTTGTTGATTAAGATACTTTAACAAACAGACTCAAAATTGTACTATCCTTAGCATTTTCGGTACCAATTGCTTTTACGATTAATTTGTAGCTGGTAGTCTACTTCCTTCATACTTGAAAGAAGGATTTGGGAAATGCGTGTTAAAAATGTTCTGTATGAGGCAGAGAAGAAGTAATATATGTCTTAATTTTATAGATAGTGGTCCTCCAATGTCTCTAGATATTTTCTTTTAAAATAGCTAACATAGAATGTGCTTTGAGTCTTAGATAATTTGCTTGCTTCCTTCATGACTCTGCTATTTATAAGATGACTTAAAGAAAAAAGAGCTAAAATAACTTAGCACTCCCAACACACACATACACAAACCCACAATGACAATGTAAGATTGATAAAATGGCTGTTAAGTTATCTTAAAAACAAGGAACAAAATAACTCTTTTCTAATTCTAGCATTTATTTAAACAATAATTTTGTATGACTGTATGATTTTAACTGAATAAGTTATTCAAAAACATCTTTTAACCAGTTTTGTACACTCAGTTTATCATCATCTGTACTGTGTTTCTCAGCGTGGAAATGGAAGACAATGATGCAAACGACAGTAACAGCAGTTAACCACCGTTAACTGATGACAGCAGTTGTCATCAAAGCAGCAAGATTAGAGTATTTTTCATATCCTGTTGCTTTACACAAATATTTTAGGCCTGAATTTTTAAAAACAAATAATCAAATGACCAAGTCATGCAAAGAGAACTTTGTAAAATCTGTTACGAAGTTCAGGCTCAATCAATCGATGCTTAACCAATATTTTTTGAATTAATAAAAACTAGCAAAATATTTTTTGTATCAAATGCTGACTGACATCCTTATGAAATTTTGATGACTCAAGAAATCTGTCACTATTGCCTCATGGATTTTGCCGACGATGCGTTTTTTGCAACAAGACACATTTGTTGATTAAGGCAATGACTCCATGATACTGGAGTCACCTCTTTCCTGATGTCAACCCACTAGTTGGTTTCCTGGTAGGAAAGAGCCTACCTTTTTCCTGGTATCAACCCAGTCAAAAGCATCATTACTTTAGAAAACTTTTCATACAGTTTCCTCAAAAAGATTAGGGACTTTTAGGAAATCTTACTAATGAACAAGGAAAGAAATCTGGATAGTGTTAAAGTAGGGAAAGAAAAAGGTGACCAGTGAGGCCAATAAACGTTCTCAGCAATGTATTTTGGGGTTGAACAGAAAATGAAATATACTATGAATAGTGTTAAAAAAAAACCTTTATATCTTGCTCTAGAAATGACTTTGATCTTTTGTTTGAATGAAAATGTATATGACTTAAGAATTCACAATATCTCAAACTCAATAATGACAAAAGCCTATAAAGTTACCCCACAGGAGGAAATAGAAGTCTGCTCTCCTCATTTTGTGTCCTATTGAACTTATCTCTGCCATTGACTCCACATCTCAACTCTCAGAAGACCCCGAACTCTCAGCTTACACCCTTCCTTTAAGCTTGCTTAAGACCAGAAATTTCTGTGTTGAGACAGGGAGAAAAATCATTTCAATTAAATATGTTCTACTGCTAAACTCTAATTTATAAGAAAATAATAAACGGGGTGGAGAAAAATAAGACATACTTTCATCAACTGAAACTAAGGTTAGTGAGGCAGAATAATTTTATACATGTTTATTGAAAGCCAAATGAGAAGATAGACCTGGGAAGACACAACCACAAAGTTGGGGGTGTTCTAGAGTCTTTCACAAGTTACAAGGGCTTTATATAATAGAAAAG
Organism: Macaca fascicularis; assembly: GCF_037993035.2. Taxonomy (NCBI): domain Eukaryota; kingdom Metazoa; phylum Chordata; class Mammalia; order Primates; family Cercopithecidae; genus Macaca; species Macaca fascicularis. The sequence continues at coordinate 59,956,777 of NC_088379.1, forward strand.
CTTAAAATAAGGCAGAAAAAGCTATATGAGAGTTGTCTTCTTTTTCATGGGAGGGTACAATACCGAAGTTAAAATCATTACTTACAAATTACAGCATACAGGTTAAACGTCTACATGCAAAACAATCAATCAAACTTTTTGTTGCAGCTAAACTTAGAAATAAATCATTGCCCTATTTAGTGTCAGTAGGTTCTACATTAATTACTACATCAACCACCTGAGGAACTCATAATAAAATACTTTACTCAGAGGTAGAATGTCACCATCAAGTCACGAAACATTTCCAAGGCTAGTTAATTTGGAAGTCTGCTTACTTCTAAAGTAAACTGCCAAATGTGGTCTGTAGGTTATATCACATTTAAAAACAGGACCCGAGAACTTGAGTAGACATAGTAGATAACTATTAAACAATAGGGAAAATTGGCTTGAAAACAAAAACACAATTTTAAAAAATTGCTATGTTCATCCTTTTGATAGAGAATAATTTTGAACATTTAGTATTTTAAGTATTTCTTCTAAAATTTAAAGATATGAAAAGTAAAAAAAGAATATGGAAAATTTAAATAATATTCTGTGAGACTTATACATAGTTGTAAAAGGGAGAAAACTTGTTGCCAGGGCCACTTGTATCTGCCTCTTCTTTATTGACAAGCTTCCAAATCAATTTAAATAGTATAGTTGCTTTGGGTCCTGTCGAATTTGGCTTGGAATTGTAGGTGATTAGAAAAAATAGGCAAACTTTCATGTGATACAAATTCCTTGATTTATTAATTATTTAAGACCTACTTTGTATTGAAGTATCCTACATGTTATAGGAGACATGAGACATTCAAAGAAACACAGGACATGCCACTCCCTACAAAATTGTATGGTTCAGTTGAGGAAGCAAGTGTTACAGATGGGACAGAGAACCAGAAAATAACATAAAGCCAACATGTAATGTGTAGGTCCACCTCTCTATCTTTGTAGGGTTAAAGCATTTCAGACCAAAACATTTAATTTGGGTCTGAGAATTCAGGAACAAATATTTTGCTTGGTAAGGCATTTCTTGCACTATTTCTAATAGGGCAAAACTGGAAACACCCTGAAGGGCACCAACAAGACAAGGTTGAGTAACTATTCTTCTTACCATAGGACGTCATGTGGTCATTAAGAAGGATGCGGAAAAACTACATTAAGATGGCATGAAAAGATACTGAACACATATTTTTTGAAGGATAAAAGTCACCTGTATAGTCATCCATATACAATACTTCTACATATATGTGTATCTCTATGTCTTAAACATGTCTCACTGTATACATTTACATGTGTGCATATAAATGCAGATAGAATTGAAAACTAATGCAAAATTGTTACCAATATTTACCACTGAAGAGTAGGAATGAAAATGATGAAGATAAATTTATGTTTTACTTCAAATATATCTGCAGTGTATGAATCTTTTGCAATAAATTATATAATTTTTCTGTTATAAATAAAAAGAAAAGTAAATATGCTGGGTCCTGCTTTTTAAGTATTCTTAGGTGGTAGAAACAAGTAGCTTATTTTGTAATACAAAGGAGGATGAGTTTCATTTGTAGTTTCTAGATGAAATTATAAAATATGATATAGATTGAAGGCAGAAAGAATCCAATAACCTAAAATCCAAAGACAACCTTTGATGGTAATTAGCTCTTATTTTATTCACATGCTCAAAACCAGTCCCATTTATCAACAACTATGAAAAGAACATTTGCCTTCTTTGGCACTAACAAGGAAAGATAACTTTCTCTTTCTGTTTGTGCCTCCAGGTGCTCCTAAAGTTTTTATTAAGCCTAAAAACTGCATTATAGAAATGGCAGGGCGTATTGTTATAAATCACACAAAGAAAACGCATGTAGTATTTCAGTCTAGTTCTTACCTTCTTGAACGGAGTTCTTACATATGTGTAAGACAGATAGGTGTTGAGAAAGGGACAGTAGGAATGTGAAGGGATGCATAATATGCAACCTAGTAACAATTTTGACCTCTCTGGTCTTTCTCTGGGTTGGGCACAGCTTCAAATGCTTATGTGTGTATCACCACATACCCCCACTTCCTCATTCCCTACCTCTTCCTTCTTACTGGCTTTGAGAGAGAGCATATAAATGACATCTTCAGGGCATGGGAAGCCACTTATCTGCAGACTTGTGGGCAGTAACTCACCCTCACTCAGCGGTCTTCTGGCTCTGGAAACAACTCTAGCTCAGCCTTCTCCACCATGAGCCTCAGACTTGATACCATGCCTTCCTGTAACAGTGCCAGACCACTTCATGCCCTGCAGGTGCTGCTGCTTCTGTCACTGCTGCTGACTGCTCTGGCTTCCTCCACCAAAGGACAAACTAAGAGAAACTTGGCGAAAGGCAAAGGTAGAGGCCCTGCTTCCCTGCACCTGTTGCTGTTTCTGCTACACCTGTGTCTGGGGTAAAAATTAGCTTTGTGCCTCTGGGGCTGGAGAGTGCCATTAAATCAACAACTCCAATTGGAGGAGGCACATGGGGGGGTCACTTCTCACTTCCTGTGTGCTGGGCATTCTGCTGGGCACTTTACTAAAGCTTTACAGATCATATTCACAATAGCTTCATGAGAGAGGCACAATTACCCTCAATCGGCAAATAAGGGACCTGAGGAAAATATTCATGGCCACCAATAGGTAACATTTTCTACCCTAGAGGAAAGTCTAGACAGTGAGTTGTACACTGAACTGCGCTGCTTGTGTATGAAGACAACCTCTGGAATTCATCCCAAAAACATCCAAAGTTTGGAAGTGATCGGGAAAGGAATCCATTGCAACCAAGTCGAAGTGATGTAAGTTGCTGTTTCTGTGCTATTGCTTTATCAGGGAAACCCTTTACCTCCATCCGCATATGCACTCGTTTCCTCCAGTCTCATGGATTAGTTCTGATATTCAGGCCAGGACACCAACAGATAACCCTGTTCTCTCTTGCAGAGCCACATTGAAGGATGGGAGGAAAATCTGCCTGGACCCAGATGCTCCCAGAATTAAGAAAATTGTACAGAAAAAATTGGCAGGTGATGAATCTGCTGATTAATTTGTTCCGTTTCTACCAAACTTCTTTAACTCCCAGAAAGGGTAGAATTTTGAAACCTTGATTTTCTAGAGTTCTCATTTATTCGGGATACCTATTCTTACTGCATTAAAATTTGGATATGTGTTTCATTCTGTCTTAAAAATCACATTTTATTCTGAGAAGGTTGGTTAAAAGATGGCAGAAGGAAGATGAAAATAAATAAGCCTGGTTTCAACTCTCTAATTATTGGCTAAACATTAGACTGTGCTTTGCATTTTTTTCTTTAAAAATTTCTATTTAAACACAGCTTGGTTGATTTTTCCTGCTCTGCTTTATGGTTACTAGACATACTCATGGAGATTATCAGATATCATAATGGGCAATGATAATAAGAATCACATGGAGCCCAGCAGAGAATATTTGCTCAATACATTTTTGTTAATATATTTAAGAACTTAATATAGTCTCTCAGTGTCTTAGTCCTAGGATGTCTTATTTAAAATACTCCCTGAAAGTTTATTCTGATGTTTATTTTAGCCATCAAACCCTAAAATAATAAATTGGTATATATGAGTCTTATAATCTGTGGTTAGTTTAAAGTGAATGTATTTGCCACTAGTAAAACAAAAATACATGATGAAAATGAATTAACATACCTATATAGTAACAATTCTAGCATTAGAATAAGCCTTATAAATAAGTACAATATAGGACTTCAACCTTACTAGACTCCTAATTCTAAATTCTGCTTTTTTAATGAACAGAACTTTCATTCATTTTTAAACCCTAAAATTTAAACCCACACTATTCTTACAAAAATATTCACATGAAATAAAAATTTGCTATTGATTTGTTGTCATATATTATTAATTTTAACAGGATTGTTGGGGAAAAAAACTTTAATTTTCCTTTTTTTATACTTGGTATTTCACAGTATGACCAACAAAAGTTACTAAATTGATGATCTGTGTCATTCTCAATGTAGTATGATAATAGTTCCAATTTATTAATCATTTTAATATGCCAGGAATACTAAGTGTTTTGCATGCATGAACTAAACAATTTTTTAAAAGATAGATATGATCTGGTTAAAAGCACGTCCTCTGGAAAAATGGGGATAATAATATTGCCTCCCTCATAGAGTTTATGGAAGGATTAAAAGAGTTAATAAATTTAAGGCATTTAAAATAATGTATGTCACAAATAAGCCATATATAAATGTTAGTAATTGTTTCTTATGATTATTATTATCCTCCCCCTCATTACAGAAGAGAAAAATCAAGTTTATAGAGTTTAAAATACTTGCCCACTTTTAGCTAACTAAGTAGGTAACAGAGTGGTAATTTCAAATTGTGCTCTTAACTGCCACACCACAGTGCTTTCCTCAACTCTTCTTTCTCTAATGAAGAGATTACATTACATATAACGTAGTATTATTCACATACATAATACAACTTGATACCTAAATAGCGTATTGTATATACTATAATAATTATAGGATATCAGGCATCTCACTCATTATGTCTGGTGGTTTCCCACTGAAACTTGACAAGACCAGCTCCTGAGACATGGCACAGTGTTGACACCATGTTTATACCTCCTGAGATGCAGATGTCTTCTGTTTTTGTGTGCATGTATTGAGTTATTCTGTTTACATTCAGGGAAAGAGTAATTTAGTTGCCACTCAGTGCCACCTGGATTCCTTTACACTGCAAACATTGAAATCTGTGTGTAAGATTGTACAAACCTAGCGTGTTGCCCATCCATATGCAAAATCATCCCTCCCCTTCATTCTCTCTGCCGCTAACTCAGAAGGGGCTTCAAGTCTCAGGTTAATAAACATATATGAATTACAAAATGTTCTGCAACAGTCATTGTGTTCGATACAGGATGTTCATAAATACATTCATGTTTTGCTCATCAATTGGGATACATTCTGAGAAATGCATCATTAGGTGATTTTATCATTGTGTGAACATCATAGGCTGTGCTTACACAAACCTAAATGGTATAGCCTACTACAAGCCTAGGCTATATAGTATAGCCTATTGCTCTTAGGCTAGAAAACTGCACAGCATTTTACTGTGGTGAATACCATAGGAAGTTGTAACACAATGGTAAGTATTTGTGTATCTAAACATATGTAAATGTAGAAAGATATAGTAAAAATATGGTATAAGAGAGTAAAATCGTACACCTGTATAGAGCAGTTACCACAAATGGAGTTTGTAGGACTGCAAGTTTCTCTGGATGAGACGGAATGTGAGTGGTGAGTGAACATGAGTGCCTGGGACATGACTGTACACTTCTTTAGGCTTTGTAAACACTGTACACTTAGGCTACACTAAATTTATAAAAATATTTTTTCTTCAACAAATTAACCTTAGATTACTGTAATTTTTTATTTTTAAACTTTTTAATTTTTAAACATTTTGACTTTTGTAATAACACTTTAAACGCATTGTACAACTGTACAAAAATGTTTTTTCTTTATATCGTCATTCTATAAGCTTGTTTTCTATTTATTTATTTATTCATTTATTTTAGAGATGAAGTCTTTCTCTGTCACCTACACTGTAGTGCAGTGACATGATCACAGCTCACTACAGCCTCAAACTCTTGGGCTCAAGTGATCTTCCTTGATCTTCACTCCAGATGTGCACCATCATGCCCAGCTAATTTTTGAAAACTGTTATTGAGAAGGGGACTCATTTGGTTCCCAGGCTGCTTTCGAACTCCTGATCTCAAGTGATCCCCCTGCCCCAGCCTCTCAGGCTGGGATTACACCTGTGAGCCATAGAGCCTGGCTAATTGTTTTTTGTTTTCTTTTGTATTTTTTATTTTTCACACTTTTCTGTTAAAATTAAGATGCAAAAACTCATATCAGCCTAGGCCTACATGGAGTCAGGATCATCAGTATCACTATCTTCCAACTCCCTGTTTTGTCGCACTAGAAGGTCTTCATGGGCAATAATACGCATGGAGCTGCCATCTCCTATGATAACAGACAGAAGATAACAACTCATACTTCCCGAAGGATCTGTCTGAGACTGTTTCACAGTTAATGTTTTTTCTATAACTAGTAGAAGGAGTATACTCTAAAATAATAATAAAAGGTATAGTTAGTAAATACGTAAACTAGTAACATAGTTGTTTGTTATTCTGATCAAGTATTGTGTACTATACATAATTGTATGTGCTATATACTTTATAGAACTGGCAGTGCAGTGGGTTTGTTTACACCAGCATCCCACAAACATGTCAGTAATACACTGCTTCTTATGACTTTACAACCGTGAGGCAGTAGGAATCACATCACTAGGCAACAGGAATTTATCAGCTTCATTATAATCTTAAGGGACCACTGTCATATATGCAGTCTATGATTGACCTAAATGTTGTTATGTGCTACACTACTGTATATAAGTCACAGAGAATTGCACTTGAAAAGATCACTATGCGGTAGGAGAGGCAGATAAGTAGGCAAATAATTGCAACTATATATTACACATGCTAATATATGTATGCTTCAGTTGCTTGAAGGAGCAGATACATGAGCATGTTAAAACTTCATCATCATCGTTTTCAACTCATCATCTTTGCTAAGGTAGCACTTTGAATTGAGTCTATACCAGTACACTGAAACAGTGATAAATGTTATAATCTCTGATTTCATAGTGTTTTCCAGTTTAGGAAACAAAACCATTTTTAACACTCTGAAATACACACATACACACACACATATGTATCTCTGTGTAATGTGTGTGTGTGTGCGTGTGTGTGCATGTGTGTTACCTGTGAGGAACAGGAAAAACAGAGCTCTGCAAGATAGAAAGGCAAGAGAACATGATTGCGTAGAGTTGTCAGGGAAGGCCCCTCTGAGGAACTGATACTTAATCCAACTCCAGAAGTATAAATAAGTCTTAGTCAGCTGAAAAGGCAGGTGGTGGGAGAGTAGGAGGAAGAAACTACTCAGCTCAACAATTAAATTGCATATTTCTATAGAAGTCCAGTCCTACCATGTATTAGAATATCAGCTTTTCCATGCAGTGGTCTCCTGACACCCTTCACCACTGTTAATCAATGTGACAGAGAACCTCTGACTTTGGGTTGAGGGTGTACTTTGCCCTAATAAAGGGCCAAAGTCATTCTTTTTCAGAGAAGGGAAGACAGTCCACAGCGATCTCTTCTCCTTTCCTGTGTGGGATTCTATTGCATCCCCTCCACTCTCACCTTCCATTATTCTCACATTCAACTCCCAGATGCCCTGAATCCCCCCGCAGAAACCATCACTGCTCCCCGCCAACAGTTCAGCCCATCTCACCCTGTCACTGGCACTGGCTGAAGACACAGCAGGCACTGGGAGACATGGCCTAGGAAACTCTTGTCTTCCCTTCTGGACTGTTATTCAGCATGGAAACAATGAAGAAACAGCCAGGCACTAAGCTTTTACAAAAAGAATGCATTCAAATATTACTTCCGCAATTTTTCCAAGAGTACAAGTAATGGGAAAACAGACCTTGCGTCCCATAGCATACTGGGTAATTGTTGGTGGAGCCTGGCAAATCCCATCTAGAGACTAAGGAATTTTTCCACATTCAGGTGAAATTCAGAAGAGTCATTGCTAGAGAACAAATTAAACTTATTAGCAGCAGAAAACAATTGCAAATAACACACCCTTCACACACAAAGCCACCAAACTCAGTAGGAAGCATTGGTAGTTGCAGCTGGGAGGTTGGAAAGGAAACAGAACTGTCAGGGTCCTGAAGGTGCCTAGTGTGTAATTTGCATGATGACAACAGAGAACTCTATTATTAATACAACACAAAAAAAATTCCTCTTCTGACTCAAGTTCTGTTTCTAACTCTACAAATGTGCTTGTATGTAAGTTGAGGTTGGAGGTCCCAGCCAAGGCAGCTGCCCAGAGCCCTTTTCTTTCTTTCTCTCTCTCTCTTTCTTTCTTTCTTTCTTTCTTTCTTTCTTTCTTTCTTTCTTTCTTTCTTTCTTTCTTTCTTTCTTTCTTTCTTTCTTTCTTTCTTTCTTTCTTTCCTTTCTTTCTTTCTTTCTTTTCTTTCTTTCTTTCTTTCTTTCTTTCTTTCTTTCTTTCTTTCTTTCTTTCTTTCTTTCTTTCTTTCTTTCTTTCTTTCTTTCTCTTTCTCTCTTCTTTTTCTTTCTCTCTCTCTCTTTCTTTCTTCCTTTCTTTTCTTCCTTTCTTCCTTTCTTTTCTTTCTCTTTCTCTCTTTCCTCCTCTTTCCCCCTCTTTCCCCCTTCCCCCCCTCCTCTTTCTTCTTTATTTTTTTGTAATCTTGGCTGGCCAGAGCCCAAGTCTTCCCAGCAGTATCTTAGTTTCCGCACCGCAGTTCCTTGCTGTCCACTTCAGGCTTCCGGACTGGAAGGACAGCCGGCGATAAAACGCGCCTGGTGAGGCTCAGGAGTCACTGTCCACAGAGACCCAGCCCGACTTTCCCATCGTACTGAGATCCTGCTGGAAACTCTGCTGCAACATGAGCTCCACAGCCCGGTTCTGCCCCTCACGCCCCGTGCTGCTGTTTCTGGGGTTGCTGCTCCTGCCAGTTGTGGTCGCCTTCGCCACAGGTGAGAGCAGAAGCAAGGCTGTGAGGGCCGCCAGCGGCGAGGGGGAGTCCGGGAAGCCCTGGGGCTGGGGAGTCCTCTAGCATCATGATCGCAGCTACACTTAACCGAGCGCCTGCTGACTGTCAGGGCACAGTGACAGGCGCTGCACCTGCACTTCGCACCTGGTCGGCACAACTTCCGTCTGAGGGAGGTATGATTTACGGCTAAGGAAAAGAAGGCTGAAGGTAGTGGAGAAAGTCCCTAAAGTACCTCTGGCTACTCATGGAGTCACCATTCCGTCCCCTCCTCCTCTCTTACCCCCTCCCTTTTCCCCTCAGCTGAAGCTGAAGAAGATGGGGACCTGCAGTGCCTGTGTGTGAAGACCACCTCCCAGGTCCGTCCCAGGCACATCACCAGCCTGGAGGTGATCAAGGCCGGACCCCACTGCCCCACTGCCCAACTGATGTGAGTCCTTGCACTGCATCACTCAGTGCCCCGGCTCAGTGCCTCCTCTGCCCATCCTTCTCCTTTTTAATGCCATCTGCAAACTCAAGAACTGAAGGTCACATCTCTTCTCTTTTCCTTGCCAGAGCCACGCTGAAGAATGGGAGGAAAATTTGCTTGGACCTGCAAGCCCCGCTGTACAAGAAAATAGTTAAGAAACTTTTGGAGAGTTAGTTACTAGCTGTCTAAGTGTGTGCATTTGCTATGTAATATACTTTTTTTTTTTCCAGTTTCAATCTAACTGTGAAAGAACCTCTGATATTTGTGTTATCCTTATGATTTTAAATAAACAAATTAAATCAAGTTGTAGTATAGTCAAAATACTTCTTAATAATAGTGCAAAAATTGTATTGACACATAATTTCATGGAAGAAAAAAATTCCGGTATTTTAAGCAAAAAGTATTTTGAAGGAAGGTTTGAATACTGGTTTTGCTTGGTATTACATGTTGGCTGATACATATTCATGCATTTACATGATTGCAGTACTTTATAGCTACAATTTACCTGGACGATTATTATTACCTTTGCCAATAAATATTAGTAGCACTTATGTATTACTAGATGGCTTTTAAAAAAATTATGTAGGCCGGGCGCGGTGGCTCAAGCCTGTAATCCCAGCACTTTGGGAGGCCGAGACGGGTGGATCACGAGGTCAGGAGATCGAGACCATCCTGGCTAACACAGTGAAACCCCGTCTCTACTAAAAAATACAAAAAACTAGCCGGGCGAGGTGGCGGGTGCCTGTAGTCCCAGCTACTCGGGAGGCTGAGGCAGGAGAATGGCGTAAACCCGGGAGGCGGAGCTTGCAGTGAGCTGAGATGTGGCCACTGCACTCCAGCCTGGGGGACAGAGCAAGACTCCGTCTCAAAAAAAAAAAAAAAAAAAAAAAAAAAAAAAATTATGTAAATAAATAAATCTCCACTTTTATGCCCACAAATTCTGGAAACGAGGAGAGGTACTACATACTGATGTTTTTATTCATCCCTCAGGAAGGCACTGCTCCTCTCTAAGGAGAAAGGAAGTTGTTGCAGTGTTGGTATGTTAGTTATCTATGGCTTCTGTAACAAATTAACACAAACTCAGTGGCTTAAACAATACAAATTTATTATCTTGCAATTCTAGGGGGTCACAAATCCCAAGTGGGTTGAACATGCTAAACTCAAAGTATGATCATAACTATGTTTCTTCTGAAGGCTCTAGAAGAGAATCTATTTCCTTTCCTTTCTCAGCTTCTAGAGGCATCTACATTCTTTGGCTTATGGCCCCTCCAATTGATTTTCAAACTGCATCATTCCAACCTCTGCTTCCATTGTCACATCTCCCCTCTCTTCTCTGACCTTTCTGTCTCTAACTCTACCTACCTCTCATAAGGAGCCTTGTGAATACATTGGAACCACTTGGATAATCCAGAAACCATTTCCATTTCTAGATATTTAATACATCTCTGGAGACTTTTTTTTTTTTTTTTTTTTTTGAGACGGAGTCTGTCTCTGTAGCCCAGCCTGGAGTGCAGTGGCCGGATCTCAGCTCACTGCAAGCTCCGCCTCCCGGGTTCACGCCATTCTCCTGCCTCAGCCTCCCGAGTAGCTGGGACTACAGGCGCCCGCCACCTCGCCCGGCTAGTTTTTGTATTTTTTAGTAGAGACGGGGTTTCACCATGTTAGCCAGGATGGTCTCGATCTCCTGACCTCGTGATCCGCCCGTCTCGGCCTCCCAAAGTGCTGGGATTACAGGCTTGAGCCACCGCACCCGGCCTGTGGAGACTTTTTTTTGCCACATTAAATGACATATTCATAGGTTCCAGAGAGTAAGGCATGGGGATCTCAAGGGTGGGGGGCATTATTCACCCTACCACAATGGGTCAGAAGGCAGAGACTAGCTGAGGAGTGAGAAAGCTGCAGCCATTGCTCATGAGCTAATGTGATTTTTACCCAAGGTGACAATGTTTGTGTAGACACACGATAAAAATTCTAAGAGAAAATAGAATATGGTGCCATTGGTGGTGGAAAGGGTAGGTTTTTAGGATGACAAACTAATTAGGACAAACATAATTTATAGATGCTTAGGAAATGCCAGAATAGCATAGAAAATTCCCACACCCACATTGCAAGTTAGAGAGTACTATTCCCAATATAGAGATGAGCTGACAGTCTCAGGGAGGACAGTGCTCAGCTTGCGAGAGGCTGAGCAGGTAAGTCTGACTCCCGAATTCCTGTTCTTGCTTTCACATTGTTCTGCCTTTCACACAGGCAAGGGGCATGTTAGCTAATTCTTCAGACACGACCTGTCCCATGAACTAGCTCTTGAAGGGGGAGTAGGAATTTGCCAGGGGGATAAAGGGAAGACAGGAACTGTCACCAGATGAATAATGTGTAAAAAGGACACTAGATAATTAGGTCATTTGCATGTTTGGACAATAGTTCATAGTTCTGCAGGGCTGGAATATCTATGGAGAGAGAGAGTGAAGCAAGGTCTCTCAACTAGTTTTCACCCCCTTGGTGTTTTTCACCTATGATACAACTTATGCACTGCTACCCATATTATTTATTCAAAACACAGATAGAAATATTTCACTCCCCTGCATAAATCATTCAAGATCCAAAGTCCTTAGCATGGCAGTCTGCACTGTGTCACACTCACTTTCCCACTGTGCCGTAGTTTTCTCATCTGTGAAACAGGGATATTATGAGTGGCTACTTCATAGATGATCATGAGGACCAAAGTCAATCATTGGTGGAATGTTGGTGCCTCATAAATTACTGCTTAAGAATTACCTTGATCTAACTATACTGAGAACACTTTTAAGTTGCCACCTTTATCAGCAAGGGCATGGGAAGACGGCTTTCCTGCTGGGAAAAGCTCAAGTCACACAGTAACTCCCTGTTGTTTCAACAGTCATGGAGTGATAAAGTTTAAATTTACTCAAACTCCTTGTTAGTTGTAAGCAGTCATCAGAAAATGTCCACAAACTAGACACTTACTGCTTAGTCATGGGCTCTATCAATAAAACAAAACCACCAAAGAATATTTTGTTCTTGGAAGCTGTTCTGCATTTTTGCAATTTTTCATTTTTTTCTTCTAAGGATTGTGGTAAAAATAGCTTCTTCTGTAATGTATAAAACATTGAAAGTTTAGTTGGTTTTAAATATATATCCATATTTTTCTCTTTATAAAAGGCAATTCTTATTTATTGCAAAGAGCAGAAAATATAGATGAAATAAAAATATTTTTCATAACCTGTAATTTCACCACTCAATTTTTTATTTTTGAAAATCTTAGTCATTTGATATCCTTGCAAGTTGGACTGCTAGCTTTTAATAAAGTATTTATTTGTATACACCATAAAGAAGAACACTTAGTAATTTACTTAATTATATTCCTATTAGTTAGGGAGCATTGCTGTCCAAATTTTAATAGTATGAAAGCATGTCCCAGGGTAATATAAAATATTTTCCTTGGCTGGAGAACAAATGGCTAACTCATGTGATATTGCATTAACTTATACATATATAGTCCTGTGTATATTTATATTCACTGTGTCTATGTGTATATAAATATATGCATGTTTTTCTATACCTTTATATAAATATATACTCACGCACATAAAACAAGCTTACAATACAATACTTATACCTGCTTTGTACTATGCATCCTGATATTTTATTTTCTATCCTATCCTATCCTACCATATTCCACTTTTTAAAAGATGTTGGCCACAACTCTATAAAATGATTTTATAACCCACTGATGGATCATGATGTGTAGTTTAAAAGCACTAATATAGTCCATTGATTAAAAAGTTAGGTGCTGATGGTCCATGTTGGAGTCCACACTCCAAACAAGATGCATGGGGAGTCATTAAGAACAGGATGCTGAGGACCAACTGAATAGTTAAATCTCCTGGTCTGTAGTTTTCCTTCAATTTCAATCTCCATCCCTGACTTAGGGTTGGAATCTCTGGGAAACCCATGAAAAATAGCTTCTGTGGTAAAGATGTCACACCAAACAGGATGTTGTCTGGACTGTTGGGATTCTAAGTCCTTTTCACCTGGGGCTACCATTTATATTCATTAGCCATCTACTTCAGTCATGTACATTCTAGTTGCTTCCTAATGCAAACTTAATAGAGGACTGAAAATACATTGATTTCTGGGAAGACTTGGATAAAAAGCAAGCATGTTCACAATTAATGGACTTAAGTAGCTGTTTTATGCTTATTCCCTTTCTCCATATGGCTCTTTTCCCTGTGAGTCCTGTAGATGCTGGCATTAGCCCAGTGAGCTTTTGAGTAAGTTTGGGTTATATCTCAACTTTGATTCTGTGTGACCCCAAGTCTCCTCAGTTTCCTTATCTGCAAAATAAGGACAATAAGGTCCACTTCATAGGGCTCTTGGAAGGAATACATCACATTTGTAATAGGACCCAGCATGAATTCTGACTCAGAATTGGAACCTAGTAAGTAAATAGGACTTTTATTCCCTTTCCTTGGAGTTTCACCACCAGAATGTATAAGGTTTCCAATAGTGACAGCCACAATCTGTGAGCTAGCAAGCAACCTGTTGAGAACACAACCAACAAGAACTTCCCCTGCTCAGAATCACAATCAAAAGCAGACAACGAGTTAAGAAGATTTTAACATGATAGACCAAGATGATATTTTCCACTTACAGTAACAAATAAAAGAAAATTAAATACCAAAACCACAATGTTGATGGGCTGTTTATGATGGCCAATTAAAACCATTTTATGCCTGCCTCCTCCACTTAGAAAAACCAGAGTAGCATATAGACAGTGACAATATGAGTACATTATTCAAGAGATGATGCTGGAATTCAGCAGAGAAGTAGCAGGAGAAACTAAAAGCTGAGAGGAAGGAGAGGCAGCCTCCTTTCCCAGGATAGGCTGGGAGCTGGGAGTGACTTCCTAACGCAGAGAAGGGGCAAGTAATATACTTCTAGCGGTTCATATCCCTACTGTGAAATAGTATAACCCTCGCCATGAGAGAGCCCTTTGACCCTCCCAAACCCTGAAACTAACATGAAGACCAGACCAGCCAGGAGACTGTAGGATGGAACTGCTCCAGGGAGGGAGCTCACACTAGGTTCCACATTCTTTCTGAGATCTAAGTGGCTACAGCAACTAGCTTCTGCCAACTTCATGCTATCCTGGGACTCAGCAGTGCTGGGACTGGAGCATTATCAAAACTTGGCTTGTCACTGCTGGGACAGGAGAGCAAGTAGGGATCACTGTCCTTGCCAGGGCTAGGAAGGGAGCTAGGCCTGAGAGGCAGCAACTCATGCCAGGAAGTGAGTGATCTGAGGTGGGGTCATGAGGTGAGTGAAAGCTGCTGCTGGGACTTGGTTGCAAGCTGAGTGAGGGCTCTTGAAGCCAGGGTAGGGGAGGCAAATCCCATAAGGACTAGGGTTTGAAGGGGTTGCATGTTCCCCATCTGCCAGCACAAGGATGTGACCAAAGGGATGCCTCACCCTCTTCAGTGGCAAGACCTCAACAAAGCTGCTTCTACCCCTGCCCATACACTCTGCCTGGGACCTGAGAATTGCTCTGCTCTTGCCCGCCATGTCTAGTGCCTACTCTCACAATCAGGGTGCCTGAGCACAAGCTATCCAACCTAGCCGCACCCCCACCTCTTCACCAAAGCACATAGCTTGGGGTCCCGGAGACTGTCCAACCCTATCCACCACCCTGGGAACTTAAGTAACTCTTCCAGGGGCCTGGGGTGTGGTCGAAACTCCTAGCTTCTACCACCTCAACTGGCACCTACCTCCCAAATGGATATCCTGTAAGCCTGGATACTGGTGCACCCAGCCCACTGTAGCCACTGCCAACATCAACACACACTGCTAGGGACCCAGAGAATCTTCTTTCCAGTGCTACTTTGAATGCCCATGTCACGCCAACTGCCCCGAGGCCTGAGAACCTGCCCACCAACTGATGTACCATTGCCACTACCAACCCCCAAGCATGCTGCCTAGAGGCCCAAGAATTAACACACTGGTAAAAACCAAGACATGTAGCAGTGTCCACTTCCCTAGGGCATAAAGATAGGCATATTCAGCCAACTGCTACCACCGCTGTGGCCTAAAGACTGGCCCATAAAACATACTAGTCCACAGCAAAATTTCACCAGTCTCCGTTAATGACTGCACCCTAACTCATGAAGGAAATCACAAATACTACCAATGTTGTTTACAGCCAAATAAATCACCCAGAGACTATGTTACTGTGTACCCAGAATCACAGCCAAAGTGCCCTACCCACTGAATACCATAGATACATCTTCAGAAAAAAGTCCTCCTCTACTAAATGTCAAAACAGAAAGAAGGAACTGTTGTACTACATGTGTGGACGTCAATGTAGGCATGCTGGAAACATAAAAAGCAAGAAAATGTGACACCTCCAAAGGAACACACTAATTATCCAGCAATAGATCTTTTTTTTTTTTTTTTTTTTTCCTGAGATGGAGTGTGACTCTGTTGCCCAGGCTGGAATGCAGTGGCATAATCTCTGTTCACTGCAGCTCCACCTCCTGGATTCAAGCAATTCTCCTGTCTCAGCCTCCCCAGCAGCTGGGACTACAGGCATGTGCCACTGTGCCCAGCTAATTTTTGTATTTTTAGTAGAGATGGGGTTTCACCATGTTGGCCAGGCTGGTCTTGAACTCCTGACCTCAGGGGATCTGCATGCCTTGGCTTCCCAAAGTGTTGGGATTACAGTCATGAGCCACCATGCCCGGCCAATAGATGTTAATCAAAAAGAAAATTTCATTTCCCAATAAAGAATTCAAAATATTGTTTTTTTCAAAATATTGATTTTTTTTTTCTTTTCTTTTTTTTTTTTTTTCTGAGACAGGATCTCACTCTGTTGCCCAGGGCTGGAGTACAGAAGTGTGATTTCAGCTCACTGCAACCTCCAACTCCTGGACTCAAGCAATCCTCTCACCTCAGCCTCCCAAGTATCTGGGACTACAGGCATGTGCCATCATGCTTGGCTAATTTTTTTTTTCTTTTTTTGTAGAGGTAGGGTTTCACCATGTCACCTATGCTGGTCTCAAACTCCCAAGTCTGAGAGATCCACTCACCTCACCCTCCCAAAGTACTGAGGTGTGAGCCATAATGCCCAGCCAAAAACATTGATTTTAAGGGAATCTCAGTGATATTCAAGAGAATTCTGAAAAATAATACAAAGAAACTTTTAAAAATTCAGAATATGAATGAGAAATTTATCAGAGATAGATATTTTCAATAGGAACCAAATAAAAAGTTTAAAAATGAAGAATCCGTTAAAGGAAATACAAAAGACATTTGAAAGGGTCAACAGTAGACTAGATCAAGCAGAAGAAAGAATCTTAGAACCTGAAGATAGGTTTCTTGAAATAATCCAGTCAGACAAAAGTAAAGAAAAAATAATAAAAAAGAAAAAGCAAAGCCTCTGTGACATTTGGGACAACACAACATGACAAGATAAACAAATTATCAGTATTACTAAGGGTGAAGAAACAAAGATTAGAAAATCTATTTAATGAAATAATAGATGAAAATTTCCAAAGTCTAGCAAGAGATTTTGACATTGAGATACAGGTGGCTGAAAGAATCCAGGTAATACAATGCAAAAAGGTATTCGCCATGGCTGTCTAACATGAAAGTTATTTTTTTACTTTTTAATAACAGTCATTCAAACTGGTGTGAGATGGTGTCATATTGTTGGTTTGATTTTCATTTCTCTAATGTTTAGTGATGCTGAGCATTTTTTCATATGCTTTTCAGCCACATATATATCTTTTTCTGAAAAGTGTCTGTTTATGTCATTTACCCACTTTTTAAGGGGGTTGTTTGGTTTTTGCTAGTAAATTTCTTTAAGTTCCTTTTAGATTCTGGATATTAGACCTTTGCCAGATGCACAGTTTGCAAATATTTTCTCCTATTCTGTATAATGTCTGTTTACTCTGTTGACAGTTTCTTTGCTGTGCAAAAGCTCTTTATTTTAATTAGATCCCATTTGTGAATTTTTGCTTTTCTTGCAATTGTTTTTGGTGTCTGTCACAAATATTTTCCCATTCCTATTTCCTGAATGGTATTGAATTTTATCTTCCAGGGTTTATATAGTTTTAGGTTTTATATTTAAGTCTTTAACCCATCTTGAGTTGATTTTGCTATCTGGTCTAACGAAGGAGTTCAGTTTTGATCTTCTGCATATGGTTTGCCAATTATCCCAGTACAACTTATTGAATAGGGAGTCATTTCACCATTGCTTGGTTTTATCAGGTTTGTCAATGATCCAATGATTTTAGATGTGCAGCACTATTTCTGGCTCTCTATTCTGTTCCATTGGTCTATATGTTTTGTTTTGTTTTTTAAACCAGTACCAGACTGTCTTGGTTAACATAGACTTATAGTATAATTTAAAGTCAGGCAACAAGCTACCTCCAGCTTTATTATTTTTGCTTAGGGTTACCTTGGCTATCCAGGCTCTTTTTAGCTTTTATATAAATTTTAAAATAGTTTTTCCTAGTTCTATGAAGTAAGTCATCAGTAGTTTGACAGAAATAACACTGAATTTGTACATTGCTTTGAGCAGTTCAGCCATTTTAACAATATTGATTCTTCCTAACAATGAGCATGGAAAGTTTTTCCATTTGTGCCATCTCTGATTTCTTTGAGCAGAGTTTTGTAATTCTAAGTGTAGAGATCTAATAGTATTCCTAGGTATTTTATTCTTTTGTGGCAATTGTGAATGGGATGGCACTCCTGATTTGGCTTTCAGCTTGACTGTTGTTGATGTACAGGAATGTTAATAATTTTCACAATTGATTTTGTATCCTGAGATTTTGCTGAAGTTGTTTATCAGCTGAAGGAGATTTTGTGCTGAGATTATGAAGTTTTCTAGATACAGAATCATGGCATCTACAAACAGGGATAGTTTAACTTTCTTTCTTCCTATTTGGATGCCTTTTATTCTTTCTGTTGCCTGGTCAATACTATGTTAACTAAAAGTGGTAAGACAGGGCATCTTTGTGTTTGTTTTAAAGGAGAATGCTTCCAGCTTTTGCTCATTCAGTGTGATGCTGACTGCGGGTTTGTCATAGATGGCTATTATTATTTTAAAGTATGTCCTTTCAATGTCTATTTTATTGAGGGTTTTTAGTATGAAAAGATATTGAATTTTATCAAAAGCTGTTTCTGCATCTATTGGAATAATCATGTGGGTTTTATCTTTAGTTCTGTTTATGTGATGAATCACATTTATTTGATTTTCATATGTTGACCCATCCTTTATCCCAAGGATAAAGCCTACTTGATCATGTTGTATAAGCTTTTTGATGTGCTGCTGGATTTGGTTTGCCAGTATTTTGTTGAGGATTTTTGTATCAATGTTCATCAAAGATATTGACCTGAAGTTTTCTTTTTTTGTTGTGTCTCTGTCAGGTTTTGGTATCCAACTGATGCTGGCCTCATAGAATGAGCTAGAGAGGAGCTCCTTTGTCAATATTTTTGGAATAATTTTGGTAGAAATGGTAACGGCTCTTCTTTACACATATGGTAGAATTCTGCTGTGAATCTGTTGGGTCCTGACTTTTTTTGATTGGTTGACTTTTTGTTACTGATTTGATTTTGGAACTTATTATTGGTATGTTCAGGGATTAACATTTTTCCTGGTTTAGTCTTGGGAGGGTGTATGTGTCCAGGAATTTATCCATTTCTTCTAGATTTTCTAGTTTGTATGCATAGAGGTGTTCATAGTAGTGGATGATTTTTCTTTCTGTATTTCTGCAGGGTCAGTGGTAATGTACCCTTTGTTAATTCCAATTGTATTTATTTGGGTCTCCTATCTTTTCTTTATTACTCTACCTAGTGGTGTATTTATTTTATTAATGTTTTCAAAAAAACAACTTCTAGATTTCTTGATCTATTGTATGGTTTTCTGTGTCTCAATTTCTTTCAAGTCAGCTTTAATTTTGGTTATTTCTTGTCTTCTGTTCTCACTGGGGTTGATTTGCTCTTGCCTCTGTATTTCTTCTGGCTGCAATGTTAGGTTGCTAGTTTGAGATCTTTCTAACTTTTTGATGTAGGCATTTAGTGCTATAAATTTCCCTCTTAATACTGTCTTAGCTGTGCCCCAGATATTCTGGTATGTTTTATTTTTGTTTTCATTACTATTAAAGAACTTCTTGATTTTCGCTTCAGTTTCATTATTTACGACAAAGTCATTCAGGAGCAGATTGTTTAATTTCCATGTAATTTTCTGGTTTAGAGTGACTTTCTTTGTATTGATTTCTATTTTTATTGTGCCATTGTCTGAGAATGTGGTCGGTTTTGTTTCTTTTGTTTCAAGTGTTTAAAATATGTTGAGGGTTGTTTTATGTCTGATTGTGTAGTTGATTTTAGAGTATGTGCCATGTGGCAATGAAAAGAATACATATTCCATTGTTTTGGTTGAAGAGTTTTCTAGATGTCTATTTAGTCTGTTTGGTCAAGTGTTGAGTTCAGCTTCTAAATATCTTTGTCAATTCTCTGCCTCAATGTTCTAATACTGTAAGTGGATTGTTGAAGTCTCCCACTATTATTGTGTGACAATCTAGGTCACCTTGTGGGTCTCCAAGAACTTTATCAATCTGAGTGGTCTTGTGTTGGGTGCATATATATTTAGGATAGTTACATCTTCTTGTTGAATTGAATCTTTTACCATTATGTATACCCTTCTTTGTCTTTTTAGATTTTTGTTGGTTGAAATTCTATTTTGCCTGAAATTAGGATTACCACCCCTGCTTTTTTCTGTCTTCCATTTGCTTGGTAGATTTTTCTTCATGCCTTTATTTTGCACCTGTGTGTGTCACTGCATGTGAGATGTGTCTCTTGAAGACAGCATACCAATACATCATGGTTCTTTAACCAGTTTGCCATTCTGTGCCTTTTAATTAGGGCATTTAGCTCATTTACATTCAAAGTTAGTGTTAATATGTATGGATTTGATCCTGTCATCATGTTTTTAGCTGGTTCTTATGCAGACTTGTGTGCTTGCTTTATAGTGTCACTTGTCTGTGTACTTAAGTGTGTTTTTATAGTGGCTAGTAAGAGTATTTTCTTTCCATATTTAGAGCATCTTTCAGTACCTCTTCTTAGGCAGGTCTGGTGGTAATGAATTCCCTCAACATTGCTTCTCTGAAAAAGATCCTATTTCTCTTTCACTAATGAAGATTAGTTTAGTTGGATATGAAATACTTGGTTGGAAATTTTTTCTTTAAGAATGTTGAATATAGGCTCCCAATCTCTTCTGGCTTGTAGAATTTCTGCTGAAAAGTCCACTGTTAGCCTGATGGGATTCTCTTTGTAGGTGACCTTACCTCTCTCTCTATCTGCCTTTAACTTTTTTAAATTTTATTTTGATATTGGAGACTGTCAAGATTATGTGTTTTCCAAGTTTCTTGCTTTCTCTCTGGCTCTTTTGGGGACACCAATAAGTCATAGATTTGGTCTCTTCATATTATTCTATATCACTCTGATATTTTGTTCATTCTTTTTTATTCTTTTTGCTTTATTTCTGGCTGAGTTATTTCAGAGTCAACCTTCAAACTCTGAGATTTTTTCCTCCACTTGTTCTATTCTGCTGCTAATACTTGTGACTGCATTATAAAATTCTTGCAGTGTATTTTTCAGCTCTATCAGATGATCTTTTTAAAAATATGATTTAATCTATTAGCTCCTGTATTATTTTATTGTGATTGTTAGATTTTTTTGTATTGAATTTTAATGGTCTCCCAAATCTTGATGATCTTCATTCCTATTCATAATCTGATTTCTATTTTTGTCATTTCAACCATTTCAGCCCAGTGAAGAATCCTTGCTCAGAAACTAGTATAGCCATTTGCAGGGAAGAAGACACTCTGGCTTTTTTGAGTTGCTAGAGTTCTTTTATTTGTTCTTTCTCATCTGTGTGGATGGGCGTACCTTTAACTTGGTATAAATTGAGGACCACTAGTAGACTTTTTTTTTTTTAGATGTTTTCAGAGGGCCAAAGTTTTTTGCAGGGTCTTTATTTTTAGCTGAATTCCTGTCATCGATATCACAGGGAGGTATAATAACAAATTATTTTTGGTGTTGAAGTTTTGGGCTGCAGTCTGGTAGGTGGTACTTAGTGTAATGGCCACTAGGTAAGCTTTTTCTCAGTCACGTGGCTTCTCTGTGTTTCCTCTTGACTATAGCCATGCTCCTTCTCAGCACGCTGAAGGTGAGAGCTCCTCTCTTACTCAAATGCTGGCTCAAGATGACAATTTAACACTCCTGGGCTGCATATCTCAGCTCTGGGGCAATGTCAGGCTTTATGTTCCCTCCCAAGCTTAGAGGTAACAGGGGAAAGGAACTTAGCAGTGGTTGTGATAAAAGTCTTTCACTTACCTTTTGGGGCTCCACCCAGAGAGATGTGGAGCTGCTATCAGTCAGTGTGATCAACCTTCAACCTGGGTTGAGGCAGCTGTACTGTGAGCCCAAGCCAGGGAGGCATACCTTGTGACAAGTGGGTGGGAGGGACAAAGGGGAGACAGACCAGTAACCTCTCCGTAGGGCAACTAAAGCTTGCTCAAGGTGTGGATGAAGCACTAAGGGTCTTTGCTCATTCCCCAGGGCAAGGGCAGTACCACTGCAGCAGCAGTGGTAGAGGGGCTTTCAGTAGCCTCTGGGAGCTCCACCTCTGAGAACCATATAGCCACAGTTCCTGGGAGTGTTCAGGCAGGGGGTGAAGTGGCTGCACTGCTAACCTGAGCTGAGGACCCCCCTTGTTGGGGATGTGGGGATTGAGGGTTTACAGGGAGGAGAGACTGGGTTCCTCTCTGTATGGTGACTACGGTGTACTATAAGCTTAGGTGAAGCCCTCAGGCTCACTGTCTTCCCCAGCCTGTGAGCAGAAGAGACAGAGCATTGTTGTGACAGTGGCAGAAAGGAACATTGATTGCCTCTTGGAGCCCCTTCCCAGGAAATTCAGTACCAGTGGGTTTTCTCAGCTGTTTGTGGGGCATCTAAATTGTGGACCTGAGCAGGGGGCCCTGCCTGCTGAAGAGAGGGTGCTGGGGACTCACAGGGAAGACAGACTGAACTCCTCTCAGTATGGTGGCTGTGGAGTGCTCAGGTGCCAGTGAAGTGACTAGGCCCTTTGTTCCTTCCCCAGCCCAAAGGTGGTTGGTTAGGATGGTACTACCGCAGCTGCAATGGCCAACAGGTTGTGGGTTGACTCTGAGATTTCCTCCTCAGAGAAATGCTGAGCTGCCTCCAACTGAAGTGTTCAAGTAGAGGCAGGGTGGTCATGCTGGAGTCTAAGGTTAGGAGGCCTCACCAGTTAAGGAGAAGTTGGGATGAGAACCTGCATGTAGAAGAGTCTGGCCACTTTTTGATGAAGCAGCTGCACTGTGCTGGGGTTACGTGCCAGTCCCTCTTCACCACATACTCTCTGGAGCCTGAAGGCAACAATAGTGAGGGCTGTGAGAAAGCAAAGGTGGCAGCCTACCACTCCCTTTAGGAGCTCTGTCCCATGAAAATGCAGAGCTGCTACTAACCTGAGAGCCCCAATGGGAAGTGGTTGGAGTCCCAGGTTGGGAGCTCCCATCCACTGAGGATAAATGTGGGAGTCTGGCCATTTTTCTGTGGGACAACTGTGCTGTGCTGGGGGTTTGCGCTAGTCCCTAGTCACTGGAGGCTCTCCAAAGCCTGCAGGCAACAACAGTGAGGGCTGCAAGACAGGAAAGTTGCTGCCCCCTTGCCCTGGAGCTCTGTCCTGGGTAAGTTCAGAGCCGCTACTGGCCTCAGAACCCCAGTGGTGGGAGGCTGGAGTCCTAGGCCAGTGGGTATCATCCTGTGAGGTGCAGTGGAAGTAAGGCCTGTAGATGGTTGCTGCTCAAACCCCTGGATTTGGCTCCTTTCCTGGATGTGCATAAAGGAGCTTAACCTCCCCCTTTGCCAGAGCTGAAGCCACTAATGCTGGGATGCCTAGGAATCAAAGGCTTTTGGTACTTTGGCTATGTCTCAGCAGTGGCTCTGCTGAGACTCCCATCGCTTTGCATATCAGTCTGAAGGTTTTGGTGGGATGAGTTCGCAAGGGCATCTCCTGAGACCAGGACTTGCAAAGGTCTATGGACCAAGTGCGTGTCCCAGGGTTTCTCACTCTCTCACCATTTCCCAGTGGTGGGGGAGCTTCCTCTGGCTCCATGCCACTGTCAGGTAGGCATTCATCTATTCTTTCTCCTCTCTGTTCTCCTTGGGTTGAGTTGTTTGTTTGATGAATCCTAGTGTGCCCACCTGGGTGTTTCAATTGAAGATGTAGTATTTATTCACCACTTTTTCTTCTCTTTGTGAAAGTAGTGCATACTAACTGCTTCTAGTCAGCCATTTTGGCCATCATGTAAACTAAAACTTTTTAAGAATATTTTCCCTCCCCCTTAACATTGAGAAATGGCAGGTTAATTGAATGGAATTGATCTCCTTGACAGATAATATTTTCATAGATGTGAGTTTTATATCCATTCACATAAGTACTTCTGTGGCTTTTTAGATCCTTTTAAAGTTAGAGGGAAAAAAGAAGGTAAACAAGACTCATGGAGACCTGGCATCTCACAGTAAAACTGGGTTATTTCAATTACTGCACTTCTAAACTCTCTGTATCATACTTCTTTTCCATACTGAGTATTGAAAGGATGAATCAATCTTCATTTACGAACAATAAAAGAAAGATATGATGGAATATGAATATGGTTGCAGGATAATATACAGTCACAAAACATTTACAACAGCAAGTTGAAAGCATTATATTGTTTTATGTGTCAGAGCATCTGGACATTTTGTTGGTGTAGGAGTTTGTCCTTACAGAAAGTATTAAGCTATTTCATCAGACGTAAACGTCTTATGACCATGGGTCATGACTGGTAAAGAATGTGCCTTGCTAGTATCAGGGCACCTGAACGTTTTCTTGTTGTAGGAGTTTGTCCTTACAGCATTATTAATCTCCTTCATCAGCCATAAGCATCTTATGACCATCGGTCATGTCTGACAAGGAATGTGCCTTGCTAATTTTAAGATGGAGATGATTTTAAAATGGTGTGACCCTGGGTCTCCTATGCTTCCCAAACAAATCATCAATAACAATATATAAGACATAAATAAAGGATCAAAGAATGTATAAACAACCAGAAAACAATTAACAATTTGACAGGGCCTCACATATCAATAATAACCTTGAACACAAGTGGATTAAATTCTTCTGTTAAAAGATATAGAGTGGCTGAATGTAATTAAAAGCATGATCCAACTGTATACCACTTACAAGAAAATCTCCTTACTGGTAAAGACACATATAGACTAAAGTAAAGAGATGAAAAAACATATTCCACACAAGTGGAAACAAAAAGTGAGCAGGAGTAGCTATATTTATGTAACATGGACTTTTAGTCAAGAACAGAAAAAAAAAGTGAAGAAAACCATTATATGACAAAGGAATTAATCCAGTGAAAGAATATAACAATTCTAAATATATATATATATATATATATATATATATCACTATATATATAACACTACATATATATATCTCTCTCTGCAACACTAGAGCACACAGATTCATAACGCAAATATTACTAGTGCTAAAGAGAGGATGAAAACATAATAGTGGGGTCTTTACCACCTCATATTAGCATTACGTGGATCATCTAGATGGAGAATCAAAAAATAAATATTGGATTTAAACTATATTTATGTCATATGAACCTAAGAGACCTTTACAGAAGACTCCAACAGTAGCAGAGTACATTCTTTTATCAGCACGTGGAACATTCTCCAGAATGGAACATATGTTAGGTCACAAAATACATCCCAACAAACTGTTAAAAGTCAAAATCATATCAAATATCTTCACAGATTAAAATGGAATAGAATTGAAAATCAATACAAAGAAGAACACTGGAAATAACACAAACACATGGAAATTAAACAGCATGCTCCTAAATGACCACTGGGTAGAGAAAACAGTTAAAATGAAAATTTGAAAATTTAAAAATTCCATGAAAAAAAATGAAGATGGAAATACAACATACCAAAACCTGTGGTATATAGCAAAAGCAGTGCTAAGAGGCAAGATTATAACAACAAATGCCTATATTAAAAAGGAGTGATTGGGAGGGCAAGATGACCGACTAGATGCAGCTGGGTCAAACAGCTCCCACTGAGGAACTGAGATGACTAGCATGCTCCTAACATATCTGCAGAGGGAAGGAACAGAGTATGGGTGGATAGAAGACACAGAAGCTGGATTGAAGGGGGAGAAAGCTGGGAACCCTGAATGGGGCTACAGCACACCCAGACTCCTTCCTAGCTCCCAATGGCTCCAGGAGAATGGGTGAGTTGAACTGGTAAGGAGCAACCTGCTTTCCCCACAGGTGTCTGGAAACCCAGTAGGAGGAGACCACTTTACCATCACAGACACTTGAGTTGGCAGGGAGAGTTGCTTAGAGAAGTGGTAGGGGCAGCAAGTCAGCTGATGTGGAGCCCAGAAGGTTTGGTGCCGGAGTATCTGTAGCAGAGCACAGCCAGTGATGGTCATCCCTCTAGGCCTGACTTGCTCCTATAGGAGACTTTAGCCCTAGTGGAACTGTCAAGTCCTGATGGCAGATAGGGCTGGTCCAATCTGAGCACCTCTTGGTCTGCTGACCTCTCCCAGGACCCTGACTGACTATAGCTGCTTGCAGGGAAGCCTTGCATGCCCTGGAGGCCCACCTCATAGCTTCTGCACTGGCAAACTCATGCCTGACTGGTGAAGAGCTACAGCAAAGCAGCCCCTACAGACACACACCAGCCTGCATGCTCCCTCCCCATACTGAAGCTTCCTGGACGTCCATTGCTACTCCCCACATTGCTTTCCTGGTGCCTGCCTGCAGGTGGCAGATTTTGCTTTCCTTGTCCTGCCAGCGCACAGGGATACATATGGTCCACACCCCTCCCAGTGTTGACCACCATTACAGACTGAGTCTTGCTGGGGACAGAGACAGCCAGTCCCAGCCCCACCAGTGATCTGTTCTTGTGCTAACACCACACAGAGAACAATAAATCCTTCTCTGCCCTGAGAAACCATTTCTACTTGCAGGGCATAGAGAAGGCACACAGACCTGCGCTCGCCAGTGCCCTGCACTTAAGCCAACATCACTGGAAGATAAGCCCACAAATATGAGAAAGAATCAGTCCAAGAACTCTGAAAATTCAAAAAGCCAGAGTGCCTTCCTTCCTCTAAGCAACCATATCAGCTCTCCAGCAAGGGTTCTGAACAGGGCTGAAATGACTTAAACAACAGAAATATAACTCAGAATATGGTTAAGAAGAAAGATCATTGAGCTATAGGAATATGCTGAAACATAATTCAAGAAAGCTACAAATCACGATAAAGCAATGCAGGAGCTGACAAACAAAAATGACCAGTATAGAAAAGAATGTAACCAATCTGATGTAGCTGAAAACTCACTACAAGAATTTCATAATGCAATCATAAGTATTAATAGCATAATAGACCAAGGAGAGGAAAGAATCTCAGGGCTTGAAGACTGGCTTTCTGAAATAAGAGTCAGACAAGAATAGTGAAAAAATAATGAAAAGGAACAAACAAAATCTCTGAGAAATATGGAATTATGTAAAGAGACCCAATCTGTGAACTCACTGATGTCCCTTAAAGAGATGGAGAGAATGAAATCAACTTGAAAAATATATTTCTAGATATAATCCATAAGAACATCTCCAACATAGCTAGAGAGGACAACAGTCAAATTCATGAAATGCCTCAGTAAGATACTTCACAAAAAGATGAACTCCAAGACACATAATCATCAGATTCTTCAAAATCAAAATGAAGCAAAAAATGTTCAAAGCAGCTAGAGAGAAAGGTCAGATCAACTACAAAGGGAAGTCCACCAGACTAACAGTGGACGTGTCAGCAGAAACCATACAAGCCAAAAGAGACTGAGGGTCAATATTCAACGTTTTTAAAGAAAAGAAATTTTAACGCAGAATTTTATACCTGGCTAAACTGAACTTCATAAGTGAAGGAGAAACAAAATTCTTTTCAGAGAAGCAAATTCTGAGGGAATTCATTACCACCAGACCTCCCCTACAAGGGCATGTGAAGGAAGCACTAAATATGGAAAGAAAAGACCATTATCAGCCTTTACAAAAACACACTGAAGTATACAAACCAGTGACACTATAAAGCAGCCACATCAAGAACTATTCTGGGCATAAACAAGTCTGAATAATAACCAGCTGAAAACATGATGACAGAATCGAATCCACACATATCAACACTAAACTTGAATGTAAATGAGTTAAATTCCCCACTTAAAAGGTGCACAGTGGCGAGCTGGATAAAGAACCAAGACCCATTGGTACACTGTTTTCAAGAAAACCATCTCACATGCAGTGACATGGATAATCACTACCAAGCAAATGGAAAACAGAAAAAAGCAGGGATAGAAATCCTAATTTCTGATGAAACAGACCAACAAAGATCAAAAAAGACAAAGAAGTGCATTACATAATAATAAAGGATTCAATTCAACAAGAAGATGTAACTGTCCTAAATATATATGCACCCAACACAGAAGGACCCAGACTCATAAAGCAATTCTTAGAGATCTACAAAGAAACATAGACTCCCACAAAATAATAGTGTGAGACTTCAACACTCCACTGAGAGTATTAGATTGAGACAGAAAATTAACAAATATATTCAAGACCTAAACTCAGTACTGGATCAAATGGAACTCATAGACATCTACAGAATTATCCACCTCAAAATAACAGAATATGCATTCTTCCTATTGCCACATGGCACGTACTCTAAAATCAATCACATAATTGGAAATAAATCACTCTTCAGCAAATGCAAAAGGGCTGGAATCAAAGCAAACTATCTCTTGGACCACCACTGTAATAGTCTGTTCTCATGCTGCTAATAAAGACATACCCAAGACTGGGTAACTTATAAAGAAAAAGAGGTTTCATGGACTCACAGTTCCACATGGCTGGAGAGGCCTCACAATCATGATTGAATACAAAGCAAGAACAAAGGTTTGTCTTACATGGAAGCAGGTAAGAGTGTGTGTGCAGGTGAACTTCCCTTTATAAAACTATCAGATCTCATGAGACTTATTTACTATCACAAGAAATGGGATAAATTGGCCATAATAAAGGAGCTGCAGGCTCCACACAAGTTTGAAATCCAATAAGGCAGTCATTACACCTTGAAGCTCCAAAATAATCTCCTTGACTCAATGTCTCACATCTAGGTCATACTGACTCAAGAGGTGGATTCCCATGGTCTTGGACAGCTCTGACCCTGTGACTTTTCAGGGTACAGCTCCCCTCCCAGTGATTTAATGGGCTGGTGTTGAGTTTCTGTGGCTTTTTCAGGCACACAGCACATGCTGTCAGTGGATCTACCACTCTGGGGTCTGGAGAACAGTGGTCCTCTTCTGACAACTCCCCTAGGCAGTGCCCCAGTGGGGATTCTGTGTGGTCGCTCGAACCCCACACTTACCTTCCATACTGCCATAGCACAGGTTCTCTATGAGGGCCCTGTCCCTGCAACAAATTTCTTCCTGAACATTCAGATATTTCCATACATCCTCTGAAATCTAGGTGGAGGTTCCCAAACTTCACTTCTTGACTTCTGTGCACCACAGGCCTAACACCACATGGAAGTTGCCAAGGCTTGGGGCTTGCACCGTCTGAAGCCATGGCCCAAGCTGTACCTTGGCCCCTTTTAGCCACAGCTAGATTGGCTGTCACAAGGAACCAAATCCCTAAGCTTCACACAGCACAGGGTGGGGGGTGCCCAGACCTGGCTCAAGAAACCATATTCCCCTCCTAGGTCTCCAGACCTGTGATGGAAGGGGTTGCTGTGAAGGCTTCTGCCATGCCCTGGAGACACTTTCCCCATTGTTTTGGTGATTCGCATTTGGTTTAAAGTTACTTATGCAAATTTCTCCAGCTGGCTTGAATTTCTTCTCAGAAAATGAGTCTTTGTTTTCTATTGCATTGTCAGGCCGCAAATTTTCCAAACTTTTATGCTCTGCTTCCTCTTGAACACTTTGCCACTTAGAAATTTCTTCCAGTAGATACCTTAAATCATGTCTCTCAAATTCAAAATTCCACAAATCTCTAGGATAGGAGCAAAATTTTGCCAGTCTCTTTGTACAGCAAGAGTCTCCTTTGCTGTACTTCCCAAGTTCCTCATCTCCATCTGACACCACCTCAGCCTGGACTTTATTGTCCATATCACTACCAGCATTTTGGTCAAAGCCATTCAACAAGTCTCTTGGAAATTCCAAACTTTCCCACATCTTCCTGTCTTCTGAGCCCTCCAAGTCTGTAGGAATTTCCAAACTTTCCCACATTTTCCTGTCTTCTTCTGAGTCCTCAAAACTGTTCCAACCTCTGCCTGTTACCCAGTTCCAAAGTTGCTTCCACATTTTCAGGTATCTTTACAGCAGTGCCTCACTCACAGTTATGATTTATAGTATTAGTCTATTCTCACTCTGCTAAAAAGACATACCAGGCCAGGTGCAGTGGCTTACACTTGTAATCTCAGCACTTTGGGAGGCTAAGGTGGGCATATCACTTGAGGTCAGGAGTTCAAGGCCAGCCTGGACAACATGAGAAAACCCCATCTCTGCTAAAAAAAAAAAAAAAAAAAAAAAAAAAAAAAAAATTGCCAGGTGTGGTGGTGCATGTTTTTAATCAGCTACTCAGGAGGCTGAGGCAGGATAATTGCTTGAACCCAGGAGGTGGAGGTTGCACTGAGCCAAGATCATACCACTGCACTAAAGCCTGGGTGACAGAGCAAGACTCCATCTCAAAAAAAAAAAAAAAAAGATATATCCAAGACTGGCTAAAAAGAAAAAGATGTTTAATGGACTCACAGTTCCACATGGCTGGGGAGGCCTCACAATCATAGCAGAATGCAAAGGGGGAGCAAAGGAACATCTTACATGGCAGCAGGCAAGAGCTTGTGTGCAGAGGAACTGCCCTTTATAAAATCATCAGATGTTGTGAGATTTATTCACTATTACAAGAACAGCATAGGAAAATGCACCCCCATGATTCAGTTACTTCCCATTGAGTCCCTCCATGACACGTGGGGATTACCAGGACTACAGTTCAAGGTGAAAATTTGGTCCCAACATAGCCAAACCATATAAATGATGCAATCAAATTAGAAATGAATACTAAGAAATTCACTCAAAATTATACTTTTACATGAAAATGCAATAATCTGCTCCTGAATGACTCTCAGGTAAGTTATAAAATTAAAGCAGAAATGAAACATTTATTGAAACTAATAAGAACAAAGAGACAAGATAGCAAAATTTCTGGGACACAGCCAAGGCAGTGTTAAGAGGGAAATTTATAGCACTAAATGTCTACATCAAAAAGTTAGAAAAATATTAATTTAAAAATGTAACATCACAACTAAAAGAACTAGGGAAGTAAATCAACCCCAAAGCGGCAAAAGACAAGAAATAACCAAAATCAGAGTTGAACTGAAGGGGATTAAGACATGAAATACCATTCAGAATATCAACAAATTCAGGAAGTGGTTTTTGAAAAAATTAATCATATAGATAGATGACTAGCTAAACCAATAAAGAAGAAAGAAGAGAAGATTCAAATAAACACAATCAGAAACAACAAGGGAGATTTTACCACTGACCCCCAGAAAGGCAAACAACCATCAGATAATATTATGAACACCATTTTGTACATAAACTAGAAAATCTAGAAGAAATAGATAAATCCCTGGATGCATACACCCTCCCCAGTATGAACCAGAAAGAAATTGAATCCCTGAACAGATCAATAATAAGCTCTGAAATTGAGGCAATAATAAATAGCCTATCAACCAAAATAAGCCCAGAACCAGACAGATTCACAACTGATTACATCAGATTTACAAAGAAGAGCTGGTACCCTTCCTACTAAAATAATTCCAAAAAATTGTGGAGGAGAGACTTCTCTTTAATTCATTCTATGAGACCAGCATCATTCTGATACCAAAACCTGGCAGAGATACAACAACAACCAAAAAAGGAAATTTCAAGCCAATATCCTTGATGAACATCAATGCAAAAATTCTCAACAAAATACTGGCAAACCAAATCCAGCAGCACATCAAAAACCTTATCTGCCACAATTAAGTAGGCTTTATCCCTGGGATGCAAGGTTGGTTCAACATATGCAAATCAATAAATATGATTCATCACATAATCAGAACTAAAGACAAACACCACATGATTTTCTCAATAGTTGCAGAAAAGGCATTTGATAAAATTCAATACCCACTCATGTTAATAACAAAAGCCATATATGACAAAGCCACAGCTAACATCACACTGAATGGGCAAAGATTGGAAGCATTCCCCTTCTAAATCAAAACAAGATGAGGATGCCCTCTCTCACTACACCTATTCAACAGAGTATTAGAAAAAATACCAGGTAACCCAGCAATCACATTACTGGGTATATACTCAAGGGAATATAAATCATTCTATTAAAAAGACACATGCACACATATGTTCATTCCAGTGCTATTCATAATAGCAAAGATATGGAATCAACTTAAATGACCATCAATGGTAGACTGGATAAAGAAAATATTGTTACATATACACCATGGAATACTATGCAGCAAAAATAAAGAACAAGTTTATGTACTTTGCAGGAATATGGATGGAACTCAAGGCCATTTTCCTTGGCAAACCAATGCAGGAACAGAAAATCAAAAACCACATATTCCCACTTACAAGTGGGAGCTAAATGATGAGAACACATGGACACATATAAGGAACCAACACACACTAAGGCCTATTGGAAGATGGAGTTAGGGTAGGTGGAGAAAAAGGATCAGAAAAAATAGCTAATGGGTACTAGGCTTAATATCTGGTTGATGAAATAATCTCTACAACAAACCCCTAAGACACAAGTTTACCTATATAACAAACCTGCACATGTACCCCTGAACTTAAAATAAAATAAAAAATAAAGAAAGAAAGAGGAAGATTACAAACTAACAATCTAACAACATGCCTCAAAGAACTAGAGAGGCAAGAATAAGCCAACCCCAAAATTAACATAGGAAAGGAAATAATAAAAATCAGAAAAGAACTAAAAGAAATAGAGACAAAAGTGCAAAGGGTCAACAAAAAATGTTGGTTATTCAAAAAAATAAACAAAATTGATGAACCACTAACTAGATTATCCAAGAAGAGAGGAGACAAAATCAGAATAAACAAAATAATAAGCAAATAAAGAGACATTACAAGTGATACCACAGAAATACAAAAGATCATTATGAACCACTATACATTAACAAACTGGAAAACCTATAGGAAATGGAAAAATTCTTGAAAATATACAATGTACAAAGATTAAATCAGGGAGAAATAGAAAATGTGAACAGACCAATAATGAGTAGCTAGATTGAATCTGTAACAAAAAGTCTCCCAATAAAGAAAAGCCCAGAATCATACAAAATCATAAAAACATTCTACTAGCCAGGCACAGTGGCTCATGCCTGTAATCGCTGCACTTTGGGAGGCTGAGGCAGGCAGATCACAAGTTCAGGAGATTGAAACCATCCTGGCTAACATGATGAAACTTCATCTCTACTAAAAATGCAAAAAAATTAGCCAGGCATGGTGGCGGTGCCTGTAGTCTGAGCTACCTGGGAGGCTGAGGCAGGAGAATGGCATGAACCCAAGAGGCAGAGCTTGCAGTGAGCCAAGATTGTGCCACTGCACTCCAGCCTGGGTGACAGAGTGAGACTCCATCTAAAAAAAAAAAAAAAGAAAAAAAAGAAAGACTCTACTAAATGTACAAAGAAATAACACCAATTCTCCTGAAACTATTCCAAAAATTTGAAGGGGAGAGTATTCACCCTAAGTCATTCTAAGCCACCAGCATTACCCTAATGTCAAAACTACAGGCCAATATCCCTGAAGAATATAGACATCAAATCCTCAACAAAATACTAGCAAACCAAATAAAACATTATATCTGAAAGATAATGCATCATAATCAGGTTCAATTCATATCATGGATGCAAGGATGGCTCAATATATGCAAATCAATAAATGTGATATATTACATCAACAGTATGAAGTACAAAAAACATGTGATTGCCTCAATAAATGTAGAAAAAATCATTTGATAAAATGCACTATCTCATCATAAAAACTCTCAACAAATAGGAATAGAGGAAACATACATCAAAATAATAAATGCCATATACACTAAACCCACAGCTAACATCATACTGATTAGAAAAAGGTGGAAAGCCTTTTCTCTATGATTTAAAGCAATACAAAGATGCCCACTTTCACCACTTCTTTGCAACATAGTAATATAAGTCCTAGCCAGAGACAATCGGGTAAGAGAAATAAATAAAAGCCAACCAAATTGGAAAAGAGGAAGGCAAATTGTCCCAATTTGCTAATGATATGATGTTATATGTAGAAAAACCTAATGACTCTATCAACAAAACTTTAGATTTGATAAATGAACTCAGTAAACTTGCAAGATACAAGATCAAATACAAAAATCAGTAGCCTTTCTATACACCAATATTTATCTACCAAAAATGAAATCAAGATGGCAATCCCATTTATAATACCTACAAAAAATTAAACTACCCTGTAATAAATTTAACAAGGAAGTGAAAGATCTCTACAAGGAAAACTGCAAAATGCTGATGAAAGATATTGAAGATGACACAGACAAATGGAAAGACATTTCATGCACATGAATCAGAGGAATTAATATTATTAAAATTACAATACTGCTTAAATAAATCTAAAGATTCAATGCAGCCCCTATCAAAATACCAGTGTTACTGTTGCTGGAAGTCAGGGACCCCAAACAGAGGGACCTGCTGGAGCCATGGCAGAAGAACATAAATTGTGAAGATTTCATGGACATTTTTTAGTTCCCCAAATTAATACTTTTATAATTTCTTATGCCTACCTTTACTGCAATCTCTGAACATAAATTGTGGAGATTTCATGGACATTTACTACTTCCCCAATCAACACTCTTATAATTTCCTATGCCTGTCTTTACTTTAATCACTTAATCCCATCATCTTCATAAGCTGAGGATGTATGTCGCCTCAGGACCCTCTGATGATTGTGTTAACTCACAAATTGTTTGTAGAGCATGTGTGTTTGAACAACATGAAATCTGAGCACCTTAAGAACAGGGTAACAGTGATGTTCAGGGAACAAAGGAGATAACCATTAGGTCTGGCTGCCTGAGAGTCAGGCAGAACATAGCCATATTTCTCTTCTTTCAACAGCAAATAGGAGAAATATTGCTGAATTCTTTTTCTCAGCAAGGAACAGCCCTGAGAAAGAGAATGCATGCCTAGGGGTAGGCCTCTGAAATGGCCGCTCTGGAAACATCTGTCTTTTATGGTTGTAGATAAGGGATGAAATAAGCCCCAGTCTCCAGTAGCACTCCTAGGCTTATTAGGATAAGGAAATTCCCACCTAATAAATTTTGGTCAGACCGGTTGTCCGCTCTCAAACCCTGTCTCCTGATAAGATGTTATCAATGACAATATGTGCCCAAAACTTCATTAGCAATTTTAATTTCACCCCGGTCCCGTGATCTTGCCCTGCCTCCATTTTCCTTGTGATATTTTATTACCTTGTGAATCATGTGATCTCTGTGACCCACTCTATTCATACACTCTCTCCCCGTTTGAAAATCACTAATAAAAACCTGCTGGTTTTGAGGCTTGTGGGACATCACGGAACCTGCCAACATGTGATTTCTCCCCTAGACACCCAGCTTTAAAATTTCTCTCTTTTGTACTCTTTCCCTTTATTTCTCAGACCAGCTGACACTTAGGGAAAATAGAAAAGGACTCATGTTGAATTATCAAGGTGGGTTCCCCTGATATCTGGCAGCCAACATGGTCTTTCTTTTTTCCTAAATGCATGTGGGAACCCAATTCCCTTTGTTAGGTGCAGGGAAACATCAGCAGTTTGGCCCACAGAGACGCTTGTTTGATTCCCTGATGACTGGTGAGTAGTCTGTGTATGGTCTGGGTTAACTATGGGTCACATGGAGTATAAACATTATATTTATCTCTTCTATATTAAACTCCGGTTAAAACAGAAAAGAGTTCAAGTGCCCATGGAAAATATGGTCACTCTGTTCAGGGCAGTGGTAAAATTCTGTCCTTGGTTTCCTGAAAAAGGAACCTTAGATGTAGACCTGTTAAAACAGGGAAGGGTCCGAGTAACCACGGATAATATGGTCTCTCTATTCAGGGCAGTGGGAAAATGCTGTCCTTGGTTTCCTGAAAAATGAACCATATAAGTAAAACTATGGGATTGTGTTGGTTCAACATTCTGGGAACTGGTCTCAACGAGGAATTATGTTCCTGTCACTGGGGTGATTGGGCCTTGGTAAGTGCCCTCCTAATACCTGCTCAACTTTCCTCTCCCACACAGCCTTCATTATCTGATCAGCCTCTCCCTTCAGCTACTCCTCCCCCACCTAAGGATGCTGAAAATTCAGTGTCTAACTCCTAAGACTTTGGCTTAAGTTACCCACTAATTATCTTACTTCTTTTCATGAAGAGCCAGTACTTGAAGCTCCAGGGCCATGACTCACACAGCTCTGGACTATATATATGCTAATTCTTCTCTCTTCAAACATCTTGCCTCAGCTAATGGCTCCAGAACCAAACTACAATTTACCTATAATTCTCCAGGCCCTCTCCCATTTGGATTCAGGAGTGGCCACTTTCTAAAGAAAAACTGGAGGCTTTAATTCACTTGGTTCTGAACAGTTACAACTTTAAAATGTGAAACGTTCTCTTTCTCCCTGAAATTCTGCTGTGTTTCCAGTAAAAAAGAAATCAGGCAAGTGGCGGATGGTAACCAATTTAAGGGCCATTAACACAGTAATTAAACCTATGGAAGCCATCCAACCCAGCATGCCTGCCCCTGCTTTAATACTTAAATATTGGCCTCTCATAGTTATTGATCTTAAAGATTGTTTTTTTCATATTGCTTTACATAAATAAGACTGTGAAAAATTTGCTTTTACTGTACCATTTATCAATAATCAGGAGCCGGCAGCTCATTATCAATGTAAAATACTTCCTCAGGGAATGCTGAATAGCCCTACAATCTGCCATCTTTATGTTGGACAAGTGCTTTCACCAGTTCAAGCCCAATTTCCCCAGGCCTATATTCTTCATTACATTGATTATATTTTAATTGCTGCCCCCACTGATAAAGAACTAATTGACTGTTATCAAATTTTGAGCTGCCATGTTACAGAGGCTGGATTACACATCACTCAGGATAAAATTCAACAGACCGCTCCTGTTCAATATTTAGGAATGGTGGTCGATAAACAATGTATGCAATCTCAAAATGTTCAAATTAGGAGAGATTCTTTAAAAATTTAAATGACTTCCAAAAATTTTTAGGTAACATTAATTATATAAGACATACTTTAGGCATTTCAACCTATGCGCTGTCTAACTTGTTTTCTACACTGTGGAGAGATTCCAATCTATGCAGTCCCAGGACTTTGACCCCTGAGGCTTCACTAGAACTGAAATTTGTAGAGGAAAGAATCCAGACCACCCAGTTATCTAGAGTACAGCCGTTTCAGTCTTTTCAGCTTCTGGTTTTCACTTCATTATGCTCACCTACTGGACTAATAGTTCAACATAATGATTTAGTGGAGTGGTGTTTTCTTCCTGATTCTGTGTCACTAACTTTGTCTGTTTTTCTGGACCAAAAGTCCACTGTAATTGGACATGCATGGTGTATAATACCTAAAATTTCCAGATTTGATCAGAATTTAATTGTAGTTCCTTTAAATTGGCTCGAAGTTCAAGCTGCCTTTCAACATTCCATACTGTGGCAAATTCACTTGGCTGATTTCATTGGCATTATTGATAATCATAATGCAAATAACAAATTGTTTGATTTTATAAAAATGACATCTTGGGTGGTCCCTGGATTAACCAAAGATCGGCCCATTCCTGAGGCCATTACAGCATTCACTGATGACTGCAGTAATGGCAATGCTGGTTATGTAGGTCCTACAGACAAGCTTATTTCTACCTTGTATACCTCTACTCAAAAGGCAGAGTTAATTGCTATAATTACTGCCTTATAGGATTTCCCCAAACCTTTAAATATTGTCTCTGATTCTACTTAACGTGGAAAAAAGGATATGCTTGTGTTTCACCAGGACACCATCAAACAAAAACCACAGGGAAAAGATGTCCGTGTTGGAGACTTCCCTCAGATGTGGTGAGATCTGTGCCAACTCCTCAGAAGCAGGCACACCAAATCACAATGGGTCTGATTCAATTCTCCCTAATGGCAATGGAGACCCATCTAACTAATCCCACTTCTCCTGATTGCCTTTCTTTTTCTCCTTACAAACCTAAAAATCTCACCATTTCTATTAGCTTGAAAATAACATCCCTCTGTTCTCTTCCTCCTTCAGCACTCAATCTCTTTTACAATGGGTTTTATTTAATTATTCTCCTCCTTATACTTTCTGACTCACCAGTTTCCTCTCACACTGATTTACCTGTTACACAAAATTATTCTTATTGGGCTTATGTGCCTTTTCCTCCACTTATTCAACCTCTCACCTGGATAGATGCTCCTGCGGAAATCCACATTAACGATAGTGTGTGAATTCCTGGAGCTATAGATGACCATTGCCCCGCTCAACCAGGAGAAGAAGGCACTGAATTAATGTTACCATGGGTTATAAATACCCTCCTCTGTGCCTCAGACATGCAGCTGGTTGTATCAATCTGGAAACTCGAGTCTGGGCTGCTTATCTTCCAGAGAGATCAACTACAGAGGAACCAGGACATTTGATCTCTGGCCTCTCCCTTTCTCCTTTAAAACACATGAAAGGGCGAGTAATGGGAGATACCCCTTACTTTCAATACAAGCCTGCAGGAAAACCATGCCCTAAAAAGTTTGAGGGCCCATCTAAAACTTTAATTTGGGAGGATTGTGTTAATTCACATGCAATAATATTAAAAAATAACTCGTATGGTTTAGTAATATACTGGGCACCAATGGGCTATTTAAAAAAAATGCTCTTCCAGTGGAAGGCAATTCCCAGAGGCTACTTATTTTATTTCTTATTGGGAGAATGAGAATCATCATTTTACTTTGCATAGGAGGTTCAGCTCATTCCTGCCCTTAAAATGGGAAGATAAAGGCATTATCCCTGTGAGACCTCATATGATACTCCCCATTCTGAGCCCAGAGCACTCAAAATTTTGGAAATTGGCTATTGCCATGTCTGGGCTGCGAGTATGGGAAGGGGAAACTATTCTCTCTGTTGTCCCCACTACCATTTCCCTCTCTCAGTATCAACGTAGAACCAGACATTCTGCTTTACTTACCTCCAACCTGACTGTTCCCATACAGAGTTGTATTAAGCCTCCTTAGATGCTATTAGTGGGAAATATCAAAATTTGGATGAACAATCAAACTATCCATTGCATTAATTGTCATTTACACACTTGTATTAACTCCCATTTTGACTCCAGGAAAAGTGTAATGTTGGTTTGAGCTCAAGAAGGAATCCGGATTCTGGTAACTTTGCCCAGACCTTGGGAATCCTCCCCTTCAATACATTTAGTTAATGAAGTGTTACGGAGAATTCTAAAAAGATCTAAGAAATTTGTTTTCACTTTAATTGTTGTGATCATTGACCTAATTATAGTCACTGCAATGGCCACCACTGTTGGAATGGCATTACACCAATCTATTCAAATGGCTTATTTTGTCAACAATTGGCAAGCCAATTCCACCCAAATGTGGAATTCTCAACAAGGCAGTGATCAAAAATTGGCTAATCAAATTAATGATTTAAGACAGTCTGTTATTTGGCTTGGATATCAGGTAGTGAGTCTTGAATATCACATGCAAATGCAGTGAGATTGGAACACTTTGGATTTCCATATCACCCCGTATTCCTACAATGAGACTAATCATTCATGGGAAATGGTCAAAGGACACCTTCTGGGTAGGAAAGATAATTTATCATTGGACATAACTAAATTAAAGAAATAAATTTTTGAAGCCTCTCAAGCTCACTTGTCCATTCTGCCTGGAGTTGAGGTGTTAGATGAGGTGGCAGAAAATCTTTATGGACTAAACCCCACGACTTGGATTAAGTCTATTGGGGGTTCCACTGTAGTAAATTTTGGAATTATGTTTTTCTGTTTAAACGGCTTGACTTTAGTGTGCCGGACCAAAGAATCCTGCATCAAAATCGAGAGAACGAGCAAGTTTTCATCACCCTGGCACATTTATATAAAAAGAAAGGGAGAGATGTTGCAGGAAGATGGTGACCCTGAAATGAGGGACCAGCTGAAGTCATGGCAGAAGAATATAAATTGTGAAGATTTCATGGACATTTATTGGTTCCCCAAATTAACACTTTTTATAATTTCTTATACCTGTTTACTGCAGTCTCTGAACATAAATTATGAAGATTTCATGGACATTTATTACTTCCCCAATCAATACTCTTATAATTTCCTATGCCTGTCTTTAATTACTTAATCCTGTCATCTTCATAAGCTAAGGATGTATGTTGTCTCAGGACCCTGTGATGATTGCGTTAACTGCACAAATTGTTTGTAGAGCATATGTGTTTGAACAATATGAAATCTGGACACCTTAAGAACAGGGTAACAGTGATGTTCAGGGAACAAGGGAGATAACCATTAGGTCTGGCTGCCTGAGAGCAGGGCAGAACATAATCATATTTCTCTTCTTTCAAAAGCAAATAGGAGAAATATTGCTGAATTCTTTTTCTCAGCAAGGAACAACCCTGAGAAAGAGAATGTGTGCCTAGGGGTAGGCCTCTAAAATGGCTGCTCTAGGGACATCTGTCTTTTATGGTTGTAGATAAGGGAAGAAATAAGTCCCAGTCTCCAGTAGTGCTCCCAGCCTCATTAGGATGAGGAAATTCCCACCTAATAAATTTTGGTCATACTAGTTGTCTGTTCTCAAATGCTGTCTCCTCATAAAATGTAATCAATGACAATGCATGCCTGAAACTTCACTAGCAATTTTAATTTCGCCCTAATCCTGTGATCTTGCCCTGCCTCCATTTTCCTCGTGATATTTTATTACCTTGTGAAGCATGTGATCTCGATGACCCACACTCTATTCATACACTCTCTCCCAGTTTGAAAATCACTAATAAAAACTTGCTGGTTTTGCAACTTGTGGGGCATCACAGAACCTGCTGACAAATGATGTCTCTCCTGGACAGTCAGCTTTAAAATTTCTCTCTTTTGTACTCTTTCCATTTATTTCTAAGACCAGTCAACACTTAGGGAAAATAGCAAAGGACTCATGTTGGATTATCAGGGATAGGTTCCCCCAATAATTCACAGACTTAGAAAAAACAAACCTAAAATTTATACGAAACCCAAACAGAGCCCAAATAGCCAATGCAATCCTGAACAAAAAGAACTAAGTAAAAGGGATAAGATTACCTTACTTCAAAATATATTACATGATTATAGTTATCAAAACTGCATAGTATTGGTATAAAAATAGACACATAGACCTATTGAATAGAATAGAGAACCCAGAAATAAAGCCACATATTTACAGCCAACAGATCTTCAACAAAGACGGTGAGAACCTACATTAGCAGGAGGATGTGCTATTCAATAAGTAGTTCTGGGAAAATTGGATAGCCATGGGAAAGTGGACTCCTAATCCTCAACATATGCAAAAGAAACCCCACAAAAACATTAAATACTTAGCTATAAAACCTGAAACTATAAAAATATTAGAAGAAAATCTGGGAAAATTTCTCCTGGACATTGGTCTAAGCAAATAATTTATGACTAAGATTTCAAAAGCACAGACAAGAAAAATAAAAATAAATAAATGGCACTTAATTAAAAAAAAACTTCTGTACAGCAAAAGAAGTAATAAATAGAGGGAAGAAACAACCTGTCAAACGGGAGAACACTTTGCAAGCTAGTCTTTCAACAGTGGACTAGTATCTAGACTATACAAGAAAAACAACTTAACAGGAA
Organism: Macaca fascicularis; assembly: GCF_037993035.2. Lineage (NCBI taxonomy): Eukaryota > Metazoa > Chordata > Mammalia > Primates > Cercopithecidae > Macaca > Macaca fascicularis. Next base: position 59,998,078 of record NC_088379.1, read on the forward strand.
AAAAAACCATTAAAAAAGCGGGCAAAGGAAATGAGACATTTCATTTCTCAAAAGAAGACAAACAAATAATCAACAGATATATGAAAATATACTCAACATCACTAATTATCAGAGAAACACAAATCAAACCCACAATGAGGTATAATCTGAATCCAATCAGAATGGCTATTATCAAAAAGACAAAAAATGACAGATGTTGGGGAGAATGCAGGGAAAAGAGAATTTTTATGCACTGTTCATGGAAATGTAAACTAGTACAGTCACTATGGAAAACAGTATGAAAATTTCTCACGAAGCTAAAAATAGGATTACCATTTGATCCAGCAATCCCACCCCTGGGTATCTACCCAAAGGAAAATAAATCAATATATCAAAAGGATATCAGCACTCACATGTTTATTACAGGACTGACTGCTCACAATAGAAAAGATGTATAATCAACCTAATTGCCCATCAACAGTTGAATAAATAAAGCAAATATGTATACATACGAATACTATTCAGCCATGAAAAGAATGAAATCATGTCAATTAAAGAAACATGAGTGGAACTGGAGATCATTATCTTAAGTGAAATGAACCAGGCACTTATAGACAAATATTGCCTGTTCTCATTTTTATGTAGAAGCTAAAAATTTGAACACATGACGGCAGGGAGAAGTAAAATAAATTAGAGATACTTAGAAGCATGAAAGGGAGTGAAGGGAAAGAATGAAAAAAAATGGGTTAAAGAGTATAAGCATATGGTAAGACAAATGGAAGAAATTCAATGTTTGAGAGCAGAGTAGGACGACTGTATTTAATAAAAATGTGTTTGATTTTGGTGATAGATACCCTGCATACTTTGACTTGATAATTGTGCATTACATTTAACAAAATTTCTCATGTACCCCAGCATTTGTTGTCATAGGCAATAAAATCTGAAAGCAAGGCAGACAACAAGCAGAGTTGGAACAATCAGTTTTACTAATAAACTGTGTTGGAGAATTAATCTTCTTTTCTCATTCTAGGGCTGACCATAGGAACTATTAGGAAATAAAGAATAAAGCAATTTGTACTTACCTCCATCAAAATACCTATTAAATTGCACTGTGATTATTCATTTATCTGACTGTTTTCCTACTGTAAAACAGCCAGTAAGGGCCAAGCCTACTCCATATCTTCATTCCATGTTTCAGAAAAATGCATAATAGAATAGGAGCTAAAAAATGTTTGTCAAATATTAACTACACGAAGAGGAATAATACTGTAGTTAGCAATACAATGTAATGATGCAGTCTAGTGTTGATGATAAGGCATTCAGCCAACAGAAAGTTGGTTGAACATTAAAAATACTGTTTTCCCAACTCCTGACCATGCTAGGCTCACAGATCTTGCCAAGTTGTTTATAGACATTATGATATGCTCATGCCATTTGTCTCATAAGTGATTTGTTTGGCATTTCATTACAGTCACATTTGTAACTATTAGGGACTCTATTAAGAGTTCCCCTCATCTGTCCATTCACATAGTCCAATCATATACAGATGCTACAATATATGCTCACTAAATATTATATGATAGTAGATATTTACTCTAATGTGCAACATACAGATGGTATATTATACACAACCAAGTTCTTGTGTCTCCACTTTCACCATAATTTCCATAGTATGTAATTAAATCTTCTATTTCTTTAGTATCCTTAACTACTTCAAAAATGTCAATCAATGAACTAACTCAATCACACACCAGCAAAGTCATCCCTCTGAAATCAGGGTTGTTCAGAAGTCTCTTCTGAATATATGAACAGAGCCCAGAAAGAAAAAAATTAAACCAAAAATATTCCTGACCAAAAAATTAGAGGATAAGAAACATTGAAAAATACTATGGCAGGATATTTAAGTCAAGTTTTTATGATTATTCACTTTTCTTAGCTGAAGTCTATGTTTTTATGCTATGTATGCTATTTTTCCATTTGTGGTTTATACATTCATCTCTCAGGTTCCTAAATGTTATTTCCAGAATATCAAGTCATAATGATGTTTTAATTTCCAAAACAAATTTATTATGTAATTATTTCCAAGAGAAGTTTTCTCATTTCCTTACTCTTTCACAATTTTGGCAGTCCTGTATTTCAGATTTTTTTTACATTATGCGATCATAGTATCATTTATTTAATTAATAACCAGTTCTGAATAGTTCAGGAAAGGATCTTAGGAAAATGGAGCAGCAAAACAATGTATAAAACACTTTTAAAAGCCAATAACCACCCCCTTACCCCCCAAGAAAACTGACAAAATCTAATATATTGAATGATTCTCAATGATATCCGAATGATTTTAAGTATTTGTAGACGGATCATATCATCAGATTATCATGCCAGAAACAGAAAAATAAACAATCTAGCATTGCAAAAGAAAGTAGACAGGCTAAATAGAATTTTGCATTAGAAGTTGGACTTTATCCAACTTTACCTCTTCTACTAAATTTATCACTGTGCCTTATACACATAGATTAATTTAAAAACATGTGGGAAGTGTACCTATTATCTTCTCACTTTCTGTCTATATGATGAACCTTGAATTAGCTGGCTCCTCCCATCCTCCATGAGACAGATGATCCATAAAGACCAAGCACAGATACTCCAGCTCCATCTGGGACAAACTCTCTTGCTTTATTTCTGACATTTCTCCTATTCTGTTCCAGACTTAAGCAGCTCAGGTCTTCTGGCTTTGAATGCCTTTGCAGGTCCCATCTGTGTTCTTTGAACTTGGCAGAAATTAGCTTCAGAGATATCTAAGCCAAGGTTCATATTCTGAAATGAGCTGTCCCAGGTAAGATACTTTTCCTTAGCTCTTACTCTAAAATTTAAACTCTGGCTCTGGCCCAGCTGTATCATCTGGGTTTACTTAGGTTTACTGAGAGGTTTTATTCGGTACTGAGAGGTGAAAAAGGCAACAAAAAACAAGGACATGCTGCAGTCCTTCAAGGGCAATTTCCACATGTACTCACCTCAGGACACTTTGATTCTAAAACAGTGGCCCAAAGCCATTCATTTATGCATTATTTCAACAAATATTTGTAGAGTGCTTAGTATGAACCAGAGTCATTGGAGACAAACAGGGATGAGGTTTTACAGCTTTCCTGCAGAGTACATAATCCACAATGGGAGTATGTAAACCTACGATGTACTATTAACTCTTATGTTTATTGAAGAAAAGCAAGCAAATTTTCAGCGACCCATTAAAGTCAGTTTCATAGAGAAACGTGAAGAGAGATTAGAGAGAGAAAAAAACTCTTCATGCCTTGCTATGATAAACTTTATACAATGAACATGTATTACAACTACCATTAGAAAACAAAACATTTACATTTTTCAAATTTTAAAGAATCACTTTCATATTTCTAGGCCAGTTTATCATCAAATCCCCCAAAAAGGGTAATAATAGAAGGGGTAATCACACAACCTTTCAATCATTCATGAGTGAGTCACATACTTTATAACCTGGAAATTATATGTCATTTCTTACCCCCAATACAAATTTGAATTTCTTAATTCTCTGGGTTTTTCTTTTAGGATCATGCTCAAGTATTTTTTAATATAGTCATGGATTTTGTACATCTTTTCCAATAAATAAGATGGAGTTTTTATATTTAAACTTCTTTTTACAGATAAAGTGTTTGAAACTGGGGCTACAAAATAAATCAAGGATCTGTCTCAACAGTAAAATATGTCCCCCCTCCCATCTAAGTGCATCTCCTAGTAAAGTACAGATGTATCTTCCTTTCTGAAAGTCAGATATGGAAAATTTAATTTCATGTTAATTTTTTGTAAATTCTTGAGTTTATTTTTTAATTTATCTTTTAAGCGAAAGCAAGTTTATTAGAGAAATACAGAAGTGAAAGAACGGCTGTTCCATAGGCAGAGCAGCCTTGAGTTTGTGTGTGTGTGTGTTGCTTTTTTTTTTTTTTTTTTAATTTAGAAGTTTGCAGCATTTATGATAGCTTGAAATGGCTGAAGACATTTACAGCACTTTGTATTTTGTCCTCCATTGGACCAAAGCTTTTCTTGTATCCTTTCTGCCATGGAATTTAAGTAATCAGGAAAATGTTAGAAAGGAAATAATTGGAAAAGATTGGAACAGAAATACTAATGATAGGATCTGTTTTAAAGCAACACAACATTCTAGAACACCTTTCCACCCCTTGACCAAGATTACTGTAATGACAGCACAGGTCCCTGTGAGCACCAGTAGCTACGAGGACATTTTGGACACTGAAATTGCATTTATATGAATAGGCTTCATTCTAGGACCTGCTTTGATTTCTTAAGGACTCACACTGCTCTATAGGTGCTGTGTATAGTTAAGTACAGTTGGGTGGCAGTAGGGATATAGAAAATTTTAAATGTAAAAAAATTAGGTAGTGAATCTTTTATTAGATCCTCTTTTCTTCTTTATAGAATAATTCATAGCAGGTTGATTTTCTGTTTAGGCAACATTGGGAAAAGCTATTTCCATTTTCTTTATTTAAAAAACTTTTATACGTCACTTAATCCATGATGACTCTTACAAATGTTGACTCATTTTTCATAACTACCTTGGGTTTAGCACACAGAGGTTAAATAATCTGCAGGTGATGTTCTGCAACTAAATGCAGGCAGCCAAGTTGTATTGCCCTGTGTTTGGCTAGGGGCAAGGGCTCTTATGCTTTGAACTAGGCTGTGCAGAGCTCTGTACCCAAGGCAGAGGCCATTCGTTTCTCCTCTCTTCTCTCTGTTTTACTCCATGTCTCAGAGATGTCTGAAACTGACTTGGAGATTCACACTAAAGCCCTCTAAAACCTGATGATGAATCAAAATAAATTCTCTAAAACTGTAGAAAAAGTGATAGAGGCGTCAGGTTAAAAGGCTGAAATTCATGATCAGAAAGCGGCAATGCCTATGTTTCCAGAGAAAGCAGGTCCAACATCAAATACCAGAGAGTCTGATAGTAAATGGAACGTGCCTCTATGTGGGATCTGGTGTTCGTATTTCATCTGAACGGATATCTGCTGCTTCAGTGGGAAGAGTGCTTGCACACCAGGTACCCACATCCCAGTGTCATGTGCTGTGCCGTCCAAAGACAGAGAACCAGAAATAGTCCATGAGGCTGCCGGACCCAGCAAGTCCCTCATGTCATAGATCAAATCTGCGACATATGGGAGTGACAGCCAGTGCCCAGCTTCAGAGTGATAGCCCATTCCATTATGTCATATATCAAATCTGAACCTCTGGTAGGGGGAGAAGGAGATCTCTAGGAACTTTTGGAAGTCCCAATATTTCAGAGGGAAGAAGGAAGTTATGCAGGATAGGAAAAAAAGAGGTCATGTTACAGCCTGGGCTTCCACTGAAACTAACACTGAATTCGACTTTTGACTGATAATCTGTTGCCACCAAATGGAAAACGTAAACAAGATATTTCATGTGTGATTAGAGAATATGCAACACAAGGAACAAGCAGAACATTCTTCTCTGGAATCTGACATGATGGCTGCTGTATTTTTACAGGGAGCATTGATTTCAGATATATGTGAAATATGCTAAACCGAAAAGCAGAGACCGAATACAGAGAGAGGTTAATTAGATAGAGAATACGATATCTAGAAGATAGCTAGCCAAACAAAATCTAGCCTTCTAGGCCCTCCTTAATTTCTCTTAAATCCCGCATCCCAACCCTATTAACTAAGTAGTTATCACTGTCTTCTAAAGAGTTCGTGACTCCCTTGTTGTGGTTCTCAGGGATCCGTCCCAGCTCTTACTCTCCTCCCTGTCCAGGGTCCTTCCCCGCAGGCGGTATTTCCAGCGAGGTGGACTCAATGCCCTTCCAGGGATTTGGAGCAGAAGCGAATATCCCACAATCCACGGGAGTTACTCTGGAAGGCGAACCGGGGAGGCGGCACCAGTGGGTAACTAGCCACCGCCCACCACCCACCACCCAGGGGGCAGGGCCAGCCCTTTTCTTCCGTACTCGGGATCGACCTGGAGCTCCGAGAATTTCCCTGACCCGGGGGTTCCAGACTTTTCAGCCCCAACCATGCATTAAAACGGTTCACCGATCTCGCGCAGCCACAGAGCCTGGGCTGCAGGCACCTTCCTGTCAGTTCCCCTGCTCCTCTCACCGCCGCCCGACCAGCGTTCTGAGCCTGATGGCCTGCTCCGCACCCCACGCTGTCCCCGGCCCTCCCCGGCTCCTGCGGGTGGCGCTGCTGCTGCTCGTGCTCCTGGTGGCCACCTGCCGGCGCGCGGCAGGTGGGTCCCGGCGCCCTGGGGTCCCCGGGGCGAGACACGGCTGGGGTGACGCCCCGCGCCAACAGTCCCGCTCAGCCAGCGAGTCTCTTCTTCCGTAGGAGCACCCGTGGTCACTGAACTGCGCTGCCAGTGCTTGCAGACCCTACAGGGAATTCACCCCAAGAACATCCGAAGTGTGAACGTGAAGTTCCCTGGACCCCACTGCGCCCAAACCGAAGTCATGTAAGTCGTCCCGCGCTGCGCTACCGCTGCCACCGCCCGCGTCCCAGACCCTCCTGCTGCCCCAACCCTGTCCCCATCCGGACCTCCTGCCTCAGGAGATTCCCTTCCCTCTGCAGAGCTGCACTCAAGAATGGGCAGAAAGTGTGTCTCAACCCCACAGCACCCATGGTTCAGAAAATCATGCAAAAGATGCTGAACAGGTGAGTTTGCATGTACACAGGCGACTGGGGCCGTTGGTCAGAAATACTGGCATCTGGCCCCCAAAAATAAAATAAGGGAAACCCAGGGGTTAGTTGAAGGACTAGAAATGTGATTATTATTTTCACAGTTAAAGTTGCCATTAAGGTTATTAATCTGCTCTGGTGCCAGAGGATATTTCAGTATTTCAGTGCCCTCCATTCCTGGGCCTAACCCCTACTGAAATAAGTGAGGGTAAATGTGCCTTTCTCTAAGATTATGTGAATTTGGCTAATGATGCTAAAATGCCTCCTACCTATTTCAGGATGTTTGTCTCACTCCCTCATGGGCATCAGACCTGAAAAGTGAACCCCCCTGATTTGGGGCACAGTGGGACTCTTAACTCTCCCTGGTGAAAAGTAGAGACTTTCCAGTCAGACCCTCATGAGTGGTTCATGTCTGGGCTCTACCTGTCAGTATCCTGAGTCTTAACAAAATCTGAAAACAATAATAGCTACTTCAAAACGTTTGCTGTGAACCTTAGGTGAGGTCATGCATGTAGATTTTTAACCTATGTATAACCCTTGTTTCACTTTTTGAAGCAAATAATACAGTTATGACCACAGGTCCACTATTTCTAGTTAAATAGCATCCCAGAGCCTGGGGCTTTATTTGGCTACACAGAACAACTTTCCTACAAGTAATAACCACTTAGTGTGGGCTAGGGGGAACGATCACGTTTGAAAAACCCTAGAAGGTAAGGATCTAAGGTGGGAAAAATGGTCTGTGGGGTCAGTTTCCTGAGTATCTACTAACAGCATTTTTTCATCACAGTGGCAACGCTAACGGACCTAGAGAGAAGGAGAAAGCACATCCGCTACAATTCCTAAAGGAGTCTATTCTTAGAGGAATCAAAGTGAAAGAAGAAAAACAATTAGCTCCTGGGCGCACTTGGACTGTGTTTAATGTGTTTAACTGCTTCTTATGAAGGTACTTCTAATTATTTATTTATATATGTATGTATGTATGTATTTTTCAAAGCTTGTCTATTAAGGTTCTTTCTGATATTGAAAAATATGAATGTGTTTGGTAATTCACTGTACTGTCATTTTGAAAGGTATTTTTGTGTTAAACCAAAGTTCAGTCTTTACTGTCATCTAACTTGACGATGATGGATTTTACATGTTCTCCACTAATTAAATGGTGGGAAAGAGATCACATCATGCCAGACATTGTGATAGCAGCTAAAAATAAATAGTGGGGATCCAAGCCAATAGTCAGATCACTGTTAAGATAAATGCATGTATGTCCCATCTATTTTTGTAACTGTTTAGAAGAATGTCAGTTGTTATTTATCAAAACTGTCAAGATTTCTGATGCTGAAGCTATAAAAACTACAAAGTTCTAATTATCCTTTGGATATTTTATGTCTTCCTTGTGAGACATGATGCTTTGTTTTGTATTAATTATGTAATGTTCCTCTATGATTTGGAATAATAGAGTTTATTTATCGATGTATTTTAACAGAAGAAAACCATGAAAATAAAACCTTTCCAAAACTATCATGCCTAGTTTTGTTTCATACTTTTCAAGCTTTTGTTTTTCTTGAGTACTCAAGATGGTAGGACTTTACAACAGACCATGGCTCAGGTCCACTGGACAGTTGCCACTAGGCAGCATTTCCCTTGTTTCTCTCTTGTTCAAGAAAGCATATTTGATGCTTTTTCAAAGGCAGATCCCCACCTTTAAAATACATGTTTTATATAAAATATCCATCTTGTTTCACTACAACCAACCTATTATTCAATTTTACATCTTTAAAATTTTTCCAATTTTAATAGATATTTTTAAAAGAGCTCTCATTCAAATTAAGCTGTTAATGGTTTTCCGATTATGCATTTTTTTTCTTAATGAAGCTGGGAGCTACCTTACAGTAAAGTGGATTCTTCTTTAGAACTCAAGCAATTTGTGCAATGGAAAAAAGAAAAAGAAAAAGTGAGTGCCTGAGTACTTTACATGTGTAAAGGTCTAGTTGAGAAAGTTTTCATTTTCCAACCTTAATGGAGAGATAATAATTATTGAATTGAACGCAGATCCAGTTCTTTACAGATGTAATAATGGTTTAAACATTTTCTAAGCCTATAAATTTGAATTCAAATTGCCCCAGAATGGCAGGAGAGTACCTAGACTCCACATTAGGAACAAAGGCTGTCATCTCATGTTAGGGAAAGATCTGAGCCTTCTGGGAAAGAACACCTTCCAAACCCAAAAAGGAGACAAATTGGTGGAGGAGGGGAGAGCAAGGTTTGTGTGTGTGTGTGTGTGTGTGTGTTTCTGATTCAGCACATGTCCCTGGACTCCTGAGCCCTAGTTTATTTCCTGCAGCAGAGGGAAGGGGCCTAGGTTGGTGCCTGGGAGCAAGTGCAGGCTTGTCCTAAGCAGCTGGGTAACTGTAGTCAGGAAACGATTACAGACTCTATTTCCAACCCTGAAAACTGAGTATAATGGTCTCTATGTAAACCCAATGTTATGTTTTCAGAATACAAAAGATGAGATGGAAAAACAATTTTTAAATTGTATAGCAATAAATAAATATGAACCATTCTGGAAGCTCTGTAAATGCCATTACCAACTTATCCTTGACTCAGTGACGTATGTTTTAGGCTGTGGGAAATAAAACTTCTTTGGATTCCTCAGTGTTCTTGTGAAAAGTCTTTTTCTATTCTTAGACCATGAGAATTAAATCTGTAGTCATTTTTTCTAGTTAGTGGATGGATCCAAAAGAATAATAAAATATCTCTAATCTCCCCCAAGAAAACCCAAAGGTTACATCCAGGACTTGGTCCCTAGATTAAGCCCTAAAGTGCTGGGGAGAGTGGAATGCCATCTTCCTAACTATTTACATATCAAAAGAGATGAAGCCCACAGAACCTAAAGACATCAGTAGGACACACAAAGTGAAGACCAGAGGGCTACTAGGTTCTAGGGGAAAGATATTTACATCCCAAAGGGTTGGAGTTAGGGCTCCAGCTCATTGTATTCCATGAAGACCCTTTCAGGAGGGTAGTGAGACAACTTCTTGCTTCTCCTTTACAAGCAGAAGGAAACATCTATTCCTCTCCTTACCCTATGAAGGATGTGTCCCAGTGTGTGAGACAATAGATGTGACTTTCATTGCATCACCTCAGGGGTAAGGCCCAAGGCAAGCAGGAGGCTTGACACACTTAATGAGAGGTATTTAGTAGGAAATCTGCCTGGGATCCAGAATCCCCTCTGTGTAAATTTTAAATTTTAAAATGTGGTTAAAAACCCAACATAGACTTCATTAATGATGTATGGAAAGAAGAAAGAAGATGCAGTCAGTTCATATGGTGATTAAGAACATAGGCTATGAATAATTGATGGATCAGGGAATAGAGTCCAGTTGTAACACCTCTTGTGTGATCTTGAGGTTAAGTTTCTTGATTAAACTTTATTTTCTCATTGTATTAAAAATGCTATACCTTTTTGTAGTTGTTACTAAATTTATGCATTATAATTATGTATGCAAAGAGCTAAGCAGTGCCTGAGAGATGGTAGTGGCTTTGGAATTTCTGGAACAAAGAGGGAGCAGTTTGATTGAAGATGGACGCAGTGTATTCGTTTCTTAATGCTGCTGGAAAAAATGATCACAAATTTAGTACCTAAAAACAATATAAATTTATTGTCTTACTGTTTGGGAGACCAAAAGACAAAAATCAGTTTCACTGAGCTAAAGTCAAAGTGTCCACAGGCTGGTTTGTTCTGGAGGTCCTAGGGGAGAATGTGTTTCTTTGATCTTTCCAGCTTCGAAGGCTGTCTACATTTCTTGCCTTATGGTTTCCTTTCTGCATCTCCCTGCATCTCCAATGCATAGCTTCTTCACATCTTTCTTTCTGTCCCTTTGTTCTGTGACATTGCCTTCTGTCTAACTCTAATACCTCCTGCATCTTTTCTATAACAACATTGTGATGATATCTGGCCCACTCAGGATAATTAGGGATAAAATTCTCATTGCAATATTGTTAATTTCATCATTTCTGCAAAGTCCTTTTTACAATATAAGGTGATATATTTATTGGTTCTAGGGATTAGGACAATGACATCTTTAGGGGGCCATTATTCAACCTACCACAGGGTTTTGAAAGTCAGTGTTTGAAGCACATTTTATAGGCTAAAAAACATGTATATATTATGGAAAAGAAGTCTGAAATTGTGGGAGGAACCAAAATGATGCCAGCTCTGGCTAGTTTTCAATAAATGCAACTATTGTTAATGTTTCTAAATTAAAGAAAAGATGATTTAGGTATTTTCTCCAGACTGGAGAGCTTCAAACCAAACCAAAAAAGATTCATTACATAACTGGAGGGAAGGCATGAATTACCAGAAGACCAAGAGGAAGGTTTGGGTGGAAAACTCTGAGAGGGTCCCTGGATCAATGTTTATCTTTGGTACTCTAGCCCACTCTCATTTATATCAATGTATTTATTGGAGCAAGCAGTAACAGCAAGAGTGAATACCGCATTAGATTCTCTGTGAAAATTTGGAGTGCAAGGCAGACCTCCATTTAGGACATCAAGGTAGCGGGTGGCAGATAGGGGTATTTGAGGGAATGGTACCAGATCATGAGGGCAGAAAACAGATGTTATCTGCATTTAAAGATCAGTCTTAGAGCAGTGTGATACAGCATGACATGTGACTCTGAGAGGCAAGCAACAATGTCAACAGTACCTGAGACTTTTGGAGCAAATAAACTACAAGAGAAAAAGAGGAATGATGGATGACCCCACTCTGTTATTATGATTCCTTATTTGAGAATTATCCTGAAATCTCCTGTTAGAGATTTCCAGAAACTGGTGGGATGTGAGAGATAGAGAGATGGAGCTTCTGCAATAGCAGGATTGGGCAATGTTTCCTCTGCTGGAATATCAAAGTTATAAGACAGGAGTTCATTTGTACTAGGTTTCCCATAAAGACCGGAACAAAGGCGTATGTGGCTATACCAATTCTAAGTCCACAAGCCCACATCTGGTGCCTTATCTTTAGCTGGGTGTCTGGTATCCCTGTGGAAATATTTTATCCTC